>NW_011338187.1:0-17894 GCF_000735185.1 Notothenia coriiceps
TCTATCGGGATGTTAAGAGCATTCCATGGAATATAACAAAGTGTATCTCGAGCCGGTTTCTCAAACTTACCAACCCCACCTTTAAGTCTGTGAGACATTTATAAATTCCCATTGTGAAAAATAACTGACTGAGACAAAGTTTAGCATTTGTGACTTAAATGAATTGTGTTCAGTGCTTTGGTTGTATACTATGATGCAGTCTCACTCTCTCCTCTGTGTCCCTGTATGTTTGCGTTTGATTTGACAGCCTCTCTGTGTATGTCCGTGTCTCAGGGCTCGTTTGGAGCACTGCAGAAGATCTGCGAGGACTCTTCGGAGCTGCTCGACAGCGACGCTCTGAACAGACCTCTCAACATTATGATCCCCAAATTCCTCCAGTTCTTCAAGCACTGCAGCCCCAAGATTAGGTACAGGAGGGAAAGAGGCTCACTCTGATTGGTGTTTGTCATTATTTTCTGGATGTGATGCACAATATAACGTCTGACTTACAATGAAGGTGTTCGTATTCATACTGTCTGATCCAGATATCACCCTTTTACCACTTTAGAAATCACACTGAGTTGCAACTTAATAGTTAATTGCCGACTCAACATTTTTTTTGTGCCGCATTGTTGTGATCTAACTCTTTATTTTCAAAAGCACAAATTAATAATTTTGTGCTCACACTAAAACATGCCCTATGCAAGATGAGGTGTTTTTAAACACATTCATACAAGTTCAAACCAATCCTAATGTTGCTTTTGCCATAGGTTGTTGAGCTGTCACATTATGCATTCTGCCAAACTATCACTAATCCATCCCTCTGAGTGACTCAACTTTTTATTAATGTCCCTGCAGGTCTCATGCCATCGCCTGTGTGAACCAGTTCATCATCGGCAGAGCCCAGGCCCTAATGGACAACATCGACACATTCATAGAGGTACGCTGAGTGTTACGAAGGTTTACTGTCAAACATTTCAGTTTCACTGTATGACAAATACATACAGGACTGGGATGGCAATGGGAGTAATCTTTCACCTGGGAGAGCCTTTCCATAACAGGCTTTTTACATTTAAACTTGCAGTTGTACTTTTAAGTTTGTATCGCATCTGGACATGATGAAACACCCAGCTCATTGATATACAATGATACCTAATGTTCCTATATTTTCTGATCCAGATTTGCTAAGGCTCTATGCATAGCTGAAGCTTGATCTGACTGTATTGCTGCGTTTGAGTAGCAGTCCAGAGAAAGTAGAGTTTGCCTCGTTGTTAAACATTTTCTTGTATTCATCCCAACGTGTTATTTCCCCCTCCCAAAAAACAGAGTCTTTTTGCGCTGGCAGCAGATGAGGACTCTGAGGTTCGAAAGAACGTGTGCCGAGCCCTCGTCATGTTACTGGAGGTCCGCGTCGACCGCCTCATCCCACACATGCACAGCATCATCCAGGTAAGCGTTGGACATTTCCTCAATAAACTGTGTACCTCCATTTAAAATGTCTTTAATGGTATGTTCCCAAAAACACAAAGCGAATCGTTTTTTGCTGCTCTATTACATATAAAGTCAATGCAAGGACACACATTTGCATTTTGCACCAGCAGACATTGGCATATGTTAAGCTGCTGAGAAGTTAAATTGAAGCAAAGTGTCTCAATGGAATATGATAAGCAGAAATGATCCTACGTTCAAGCTCGCAAAGTGACTCGAGGCAACATTTCCTGTTAACATGGCATAAGTCAGTCTTATATCTGGACATGATGAAACACCCAGCTCATTGATTTACAATGATACCTTTATGTTCCTATATTTTCTGATCCAGATCTGCCAGGGCTTTGTTCTAGGATGTTACCCAATAGTACACTTTCCGATCTGAAATGCATATTTCTCTCACCCCCTGCAGTACATGCTGCAGAGAACCCAGGACCCCGACGAGAACGTGGCTCTGGAGGCCTGCGAGTTCTGGCTGACTTTGGCTGAGCAGCCCATCTGTAAGGAGAGTCTGTCCGGACACCTGGCGCAGTGAGTAGAACTACTGTTGATGTCGTGTGTGTTCTGTGAAGGCTTGAAACGATAACAACCTTTCATGTCACCATTCCTCTGGAATATTATCCTTAAAGTGACTCGAGGCAACATTTCCTGTTAACATGGCATAAGTAAGTCTTGCATCTGGACATGATGAAACACCCAGCTCATTGATTTACAATGATACCTTTATGTTCCTATATTTTCTGATCCAGATCCGTCATCCTAACTCATAATGTCACTAAAATGAAAGGCAATTATTTTCATGATTATAAAAATTTGAATTCATAACAATCACCTGATTGTGTTTTCTTTTTTTTGGTATTGTGTTCCATTCTAAACAGCCCATCCCTAGTTTCTCTGTTTTACTGTAGACTCAGTTAAAAAAACTATTAAATAAAAGTATATTTAGCCACTTCTTAAACTTGTACATGAGATTTCTCGGATGTTTTAACCAAGCACGTAATATCTTTTCTCCTCTTGATATAGACTGACGCCTATCCTGGTCAATGGGATGAAGTATTCAGAGATAGACATCATACTATTAAAGGTAAGCTCTCTTTTTATTGTTTTACACAATGCTCATATACTATCTTATGACCCTATAGTGTGTTTGGATGATTGCTGAGCTACCCCACCATAGAGTTGGACTTTTGAGTCCTTCTTGCATCTGGATGTGATGAAACACCCAGCTCATTGACACACGATGATACACTATGTTCCTATATCTTCTGATCCAGATTTGACAAAGCTCTGTGCTACGCGGTTTTATTTCTTCTCCATTTCAATTTTCCATGATCATTGTAAAAATGATCTATGCTGAAATAAAGTATAGCATTTGTGGCTAAAATAAATCATGATGTTTTTTTACACAGGGCGATGTGGAGGAGGAGGACGAGGCGGTACCGGATAGCGATCAGGATATCAAGCCCAGATTCCACAAGTCACGCACCGTCACCCTGCAGCACGAAGGAGCAGAGGGTGAGCAGGACAATGACGACGATGATGACGATGATGATGATGACGACGACACGCTGTCTGACTGGAACCTGCGTAAGTGACGGAGAAATATATTTCCTGAAACGTGCCAACTTGTGAAAAAGGGGCCATTTACTGATTGACTGTACATTTTGTCCGAGTTCAGGTCTAAATTGATGTCATTTCCTTTCCTACAGTTTTCCACTCTTGCAGCACGTTGTAAATTAACTTCAATTAAAGTAAATAGTTTGTGCAAATCTCTATGAAAAACCAACTAATTGTAGCATACTCCAACATAAAAAAAGTTGATTTTATTTATTGTTTTTATACAAATGGATGCACTTTAAAACTAATGCCCACTGTCTGGATATGATGAAAAACCCAGCTCATTGACACACAAGATGATACTTTTTGTTCCTATATTTTCTGATCCAGATATGGCACAAAAGTTTCCACTTAGTCCATAATTGTTTTCTCTGTAACTTTAAAATGTTCCATAGTTCAGAACAGGTGGAATGCTCTTTCAGACCAATAAGGAGTTTAGCAAACAATGCCATTGATAAAGTTGGTTGAAATGGACTTGCAACCCCAGACAACATTGTTTATATTTGTTTCTTCCAGTGTCTGTCTTCAGTAGCCACCGCCCTGCAGAGTGGGTTCCTGCCTTAATCTTCTCATGTCAAGTCACATGTAAAACAAAGTTTGGGGGGCGTTTAAGAATGATAATGTAATTTTTATTTTTTAATGTAGGAAAGTGTTCAGCTGCAGCGCTGGATGTGCTCGCCAACGTGTTCCGTGACGACTTGCTGCCCCACCTCCTGCCGCTGCTGAAAGGCCTCCTCTTCCACCCCGACTGGGTCATCAAGGAGTCTGGCATCCTGGTGTTGGGGGCCATAGCTGAGGGTAAGACTGACAGGACTTGCTTAACGGGCTTTTTTTTCACAAGACTGTCTCAGGGCATCTTAAAATGTAATACTCTATGAATGTGTCATACTCGCTTAACGGGAAGAAACTAAGCTAACTGATGATATGACATTTTTTTGACGAAACACAAGTCTCACAGGAAGCATCTAAATGAGCCCTGAGCAACAAAATGCTGACGCACTTAGCACATAACTCTAGGTATAAATCGATCGATATACTTATCGGATCTGCACAAACAAGCTTTGCTAGCAAGCTGAGATTCCACAGATTCTAGAAATATACGTATCATCACTGAGCGATCAGAACTCGCGACAGGGGAAGCAAATACAGAGAACACACGAAGTAGCAAAAAACGGAGATATGCTCACCTTTTGCTGTTATTCTGATCAAAAGTTGTGTTCAATGGCATTAAAACGAAATGGACGGACACAATATTTTTTTTTACTATGTTCAATCTGAATTTACTTTAAAATTAAAAAAATCTAGATTGATTCGGAGTCTTCTACATCCAACTCACAGGTTTCTCATTGCTTTGAGAAAAAAGATTATTAATTTACCCCTTTTTTAGAAGTGAAGTTATGGTCATTTGTTCTGGGAATGTAATTTTCGAGCCTGAGACCTGGAAAACAGGCTCGGGGCTTAACAGGTTCAAACATTTGTAACAGAGTACAAACATGTGATAGTTAGGAGAGCAGCTATTATCTTGCTGGCTCAGTATCTGCTAAATAGTCTCTTGCATCTGGACGTGATGAAAAACCCAGCTCATTGATTTACGATGATACCTAATGTTCCTATTTTTTCTGATCCAGAATTATATAATCTTAGAAAATTCCCGACCATACGTGAAAAAATGTTTCGAGAAATAAACTAGGGTAAACCAGAGGCTCAGGATCTTTAATTTAATACATTTCCCTAATGTTAAAATCTCGGCTTATTGTCCTTTTTTAAAAACGTAAATGATCTAATGTGTTGCCCCTCTTCATTCCTCAGGCTGCATGCAGGGCATGGTGGCCTACCTGCCAGAGCTGATCCCTCACCTTATCGCGTGTCTTTGTGAGAAAAAGGCCCTGGTGCGCTCCATTGCGTGCTGGACCCTGAGTCGCTATGCACATTGGGTGGTCTCCCAGCCCCCCGACTCCTACCTCAAACCCCTTATGACAGAACTTCTTAAACGCATCCTGGACAGCAACAAGAGGGTGCAGGAGGCCGCTTGCAGGTAAGCAGCTTCCCATTCCCTTTTTCAAATCTCAGCTTACTGATAAACAATGATTATTATTTACCCATTTTAATAATTCATTTATTTTATATAGGCGCCTTTCAAGGCTCTCAAGGTCGCCGTACAAACACACAACAAGATACACAATACATAACACCAGCATAAGAAACATAAACAAGACAATGCGGTATATAAAAAATAACATGAATAAAACAGGATGTGTGATGGATAATGATCAGGGTGGATATGCGAGTGTGAAGAGATATGTTTTGAGATGTGATTTGAAAAATGGATATGATAATAAACCCAGCTCATTGACACAAGATGATACATTTTGTTCCTATATTTTCTGATCCAGTTATGGCAACATTTTCCACTTTGTCCAAAATTGTTTTCTTTGTAGCTTGAACATTTTCCATAGTCAAGAACGGATGGAACACTTTACTCTGATAAACTTGTATAAATCTCTTTCAGAACTATATTTTAAGATTAAATATTGATGTTTTCCCCCTCTCTTTTCTCTCAGTGCGTTTGCCACCCTGGAAGAGGAGGCGTGCACAGAGCTGGTGCCCTACCTGAGCTTCATCCTGGACACACTGGTGTTTGCCTTTGGGAAGTACCAGCACAAGAATCTCCTCATTCTCTACGATGCCATAGGAACCCTGGCAGACTCAGTGGGTCACCACCTCAACCAGCCGGTAAGTGCCCCCGAAATCTATACCTGCACCGTGCCTTCTTCACCACATGCAGGAACATACATACGTTTCACACTAAAGGGAATCTCACATCATACTATTTTTTCATTTTCAGGAGTACATTCAGAAGCTGATGCCCCCCCTTATTGCCAAGTGGAACGAGCTGAAAGACGAAGACAAGGATCTCTTCCCACTACTAGAGGTGAGAAGTTTTTTTTAAATTTTTTTATATCGATACATGCACTATAGGTGACTTATGTTAAATCAGTCACATTTTCCTGGCCCATGATTAACGACTAATTGGTGATCTTTCATTATATGTATTGTTTTTATACAAATGGATGCACTTTAAAACTAATGCCCACTGTCTGGATATGATGAAACACCCAGCTCATTGACAAACGATGATACATTTTGTTCCTATATTTTCTGATCCAGATATAAAAGCTTAGTTGTTGGACAACCAATCTTTTGTTTTTCATTCTTTGCTTTCTCTGTAACTTTAACATTTTCCATAGTTCAGAACAGACGGAATGCTTTCCTATGAGAAACTTATAAACATCTCTTTCAGACCAACGAGGAGTTTAACAAATGATGCCTTTGATAAAGTTGGTTGACATAGACATACAACCCCAGACAACATTGTTTATAACTGTATTTCTTCCAGTGTCTGTCTTCAGTAGCCACCGCCCTGCAGAGTGGTTTCCTGCCTTACTGTGAGCCCGTCTATCAGCGCTGTGTCACACTGGTCCAGAAGACTCTAGCTCAAGCTATGGTGAGACTGCAACACACACAAAATTGTTGTGAATTTATTCTATTAAAATGTTTTACAAATGGCTGCATTCACCAAAAACAAGCCCAGTACCTGGATATGATGAAACACCCAGCTCATTGACACAAGATGATACTTTTTGTTCCTATATTTTCTGATCCAGATATGCAACATATTATGTTTCGCTAAGTGGGACAGTTGAGTGTCTGCCATTTTAAGTCTGTGCAAACCACACTTCTAATGTTTCTGAACAGATGTACAACCAGCATCCAGACCAGTATGAAGCTCCTGATAAGGACTTTATGATCGTGGCCTTGGACCTGCTGAGCGGCCTGGCCGAGGGTTTGGGGGCTAGTGTTGAACAGCTGGTGTCCCGATCGAACATCATGACTCTGCTTTTCCAGTGCATGCAGGTATGAGCCAGTGGTTTCTCGTTTCTCTTTTTATGAATCGAGAAAAACACTGAATACAAAAATATGATACCTAGGAGAGCAGCTGTCATCTTGCTGGCTCAGTATCTGCTAAATAGTCTCTTGCATCTGGACATGATGAAACACCCAGCTCATTGATTTACGATGATACCTAATGTTCCTATATTTTCTGATCCAGAATTATATAATCTTAGAACATTCCTGACCACACATGAAAAAATGTTTCGAGAAATAATAGAGGTAAACCAGAAGCCTTTGACCTGCTGCTGGCCGAGGCTTTGGGGACTAGTGTTGAACGGAGAAAAAGTCAAAAATAAATAAAAGTTCCTGTACATTTTTGGTTAAGGATAACACTGATCCAGATATGGCACAAAAGTTTCCACTTAGTCCATAATTGTTTTCTCTGTAACTTTAACATTTTCCATAGTTCAGAACGGTGGTTTCTAGTTTCTCTCTTTTTATGAACGGAGAGAAAAGTCAACCAAAAATGTACAGGAACTTTTATTTATTTTTAAGGATAACACTAAAGTGTCTGTTTGTTGCAGGACACGATGCCCGAGGTGAGGCAAAGCTCCTTCGCTCTGCTGGGGGATCTCACCAAGGCGTGCTTCCTGCATGTTAAGCCCTGCATTGGTGAGCGTTTCATCACAGCACTGACTTACACTGCCATTACAATGCCTGTCCTCTGTTATCAGCAGTTACCAGCATTGACTGTTTTAATCTCTGTAAAAGCCTTTTATACGATCACTAAATGTTCCTCCCCAATTTAGTGAATGATGATCACCTTAAAGACATTCAAAATCTGATTAAAACGTGCGGATGACTTTTGAGTCTGAGAAGTGTGTGTAGAGCTTGCTGTTTCAAGGAGGGAGAGCAGTTTGTAAATCATACATGAAGTTGTAAAGGCAGAACTTGTGTAGTGTAAAAGTGACTGGATGTCTTTCTGTTCGTATTGTAACCTGTGTGTTCGTGTCCTCCCTCCAGCTGAGTTCATGCCCATCCTGGGACTCAACCTGAACCCAGAGTTTATCTCGGTGTGTAACAACGCCACCTGGGCCATTGGAGAGATCGCCATGCAAATGGGTAAGTGCTTATTGTTAAATAATAAACCCTTTTTGTCTGCTTATTTGAATATAAAGCCCAGTGTCTGGATATGATGAAAAACCCTTTATTGAAAAAAGATGATGCATTTTGTTTTAATTTCTGATCCAGATATGCCAAATGATGTTTAGCTAAGTGGCACAGTTGAGTGTTTGCCATTTAAGTCTGTGCAAACCACACTGCCAATGTTTTTTCGCTTTGCCATTCATTGTTTTTAGTATATGGAAAATGTCCTTCTCCTCATGACAGACAATTCTAAAAGTTGAAATACATTCCACCTATCGTGGAACGAGAACACATGGGCTCAATAATCAAGTCCACTATATGTGATTTAACCTGTGTTAAATCAATGTTCTTCTAGGTGCAGAGATGCAGCCGTACGTGGGCGTGGTTAGGTGGTATGGATTCAAGTCAATTCAAATGCTAGATGTCCACTGGTTGTGTTTTAAATTTTTATTTTGATGCACATGTGACAGTTTTATTTTTATTTTGTTTCTGATATGTTTTTTGTGTCCCAGTGCACACATTTATTTTTGACTTTAAAAGTTTTTTTTTTATTTAACGAATAATTTTTTTTCAGTGTTTTATAGCGGACCATTTGATTATGTCAAATCTGATGTTGTGGTTGGACTGAAGGAGGGTCGGTGCTTGCTATGCTTGGTGCATACCTTAGGGAAGAATGTGGAAAAACTAATTCATAACTTTTTTTCAATCTGATATCAAGGCTGGCAATTTAATTCAATGCAGTACCTTATTTTTTGCTCAACTGTGGTGCAGATGGGATGTTATCCAACGTATCTTTTTATTTAATTTTCTGTGAATAGGGGAAAATAAATGGTTTTCTATTAAGATTTGAGTCGTCTGAAGTTTTGTGTTCCGTTTTATCAACTGAATCTGTTTGGGCCTGACTGGAAACTACCACGCAGATGGCTCTTGGTTCCTGTTCAGCTGGGAGGAGTTTCACTTTTTTTCCAAATGAACTAAGATGAAATTCCAGTATACAAAAACCTAATTAAAAAAAAAAACCTAATTAATAAAAAGTATTTACTCTTTATTTTTTTGTACACAGTGCATCCAACTGAAATATCGAATTTATCTTGGAAGTGTTCCCTGGGATTATTTTAGATCCAAATGTTGAAGAAGTTAAAGACATGTCTAAAAGATAGACTTAAAAGCAAGCAGAGGTTGGAGAAGTACTCTGATCTTGCACTTGATTAAAGTACCAGAGTTTAGGAGTACTCTGTTACAAGTAAAAGTCCTGCATTCCAAATGTTACTCAAGTAAAAGTTATCATTATGCAGATTGATCCATTTCAGAATAATATACATTATACGTTTAGATTATAATTATTGATCATTAAAGTGTTATCAAAGGTGGAGCTAGTTTTAATGACTTTGCATACTGCAGGGTAGCTTGTGGATTTACTCCAGTTGGAACTAAAGTCTGATTTAAGAGTTGATTATATTTCACATGATTAATCCAAATCTGCAAAGTAACTAAAGGTATTAAATGTAGTGGAGTAAAAGTACACGATTTACTCCTAAATAGTAGTGGAGTAAAATAAAAAAGTAGCATAAAATTGAAATACTCAAGTAAAGTACAAGTATCTCAAAATTCTACTTCAGTACAGTACTTGAGTAAATGTACTTAGATATTTCCCAGCTCTGAAAGTAAGTGTACAGTATCTGTATCACTCAAAAACATTTTTTTGCCATGAGCTCAAACTAAGTTTAATATCAGATGTGGTGTAAAGAAAAAATGTGACAGACATTTAAACACAAATGTTACAGCTTTCCTAATTAGTCCAACATCTGCTATTTGTCCATAAATGTTCATTACCTTGGTTGGTTATTGGCTACTGGTTACACAAGCCAAAAAAAAGCCAAAGTCATGACATCATAAAGTAGCCAAAATCTGATCAGCTCATTTTCAGACAGTTTTTTCCTGAAACTTTCAGAATCTCGTTCCACAGAGGGGACACATGTTCATGTATAAAAAAACATGAACAAGTGTATTTTGCATGATAGGTCCCCTTTAAAGTTTCAAACTAACTTCCTTCCTTTCTTCCTTTTCTCAGCTAATAATGAGCTTGTGTTTTATCACATTGGTGGTTTTAAAATGTGACTAGCTCAAACACGGGTTGCAATTATAGTTTACTTCAGAAAACTAAACCCTAACCACAGGCAACACTGTTTCCTCTCCCCCGTCACACACGTTTATTGAACTTAAAACAGACTATGGTGGAGTAAAAGGTCTCCAGCGGGTGTGGTTAAGCTGGAGGGACAGGATAAACAGATTAAGGGTGTTGAAGTAAACTTGAGACAAGAAATGTGCATGGAGATAGTGGTTAAACCTTCTTATGTCCTAAGACTGAGAAGGGAGCATGTCGTATTAGAATCAGGAAATGAACACAGGAAAAACAAGAAGTATGGGGAGACAACATTAAGGGTAGCCTAAGCTTGTTAAGGTTGGACAATCAACACTTTAAAACAACTGTTTAAATTATAGTTAGATCTGATATTTTTTTAATTGATTTCTATTGATTTCAGAGTTGTAGCGCACCACTGAGTGCTGCTGAAAAGCATAAAATGAGACAACTAATAAAATATGTACCATTGATGCCTGAGCTGGCCTTATCATTTTTTGTTGATTGTTTACTACGTGTTTTTCTCAAATACATAACAGAAAACTAGAAAATAAAGGGTTGATATTCACAAATGTCATCTTAATGTCCTCCAGTTCTGGATTGAGCCATATATTTGCTATATTGTTTTTATTCTATCTTTTGGGTATGATGAGTATCCCCTTATAATGGGCATTGTCAGCAGGCTATAGACTGTTCACTAGTTGTTGGTAAACTCACTTTCTTGCTGACAGAAAAACTTCCCAACTCTATCTGAATGAATGTCATCCATATTTAAAATAAAAATAATGGGAGAATATATTATGAAAGGGAACCTCTTTCTTATAGATGAAGAATGTGGTTCTGTCTTTCAGCAAGAAACTGTTTACTGGTTTAACAAACAATCTAAAGGAAGGTACACAGATTCAGTCGCCTTTCTGTTTACTGGGTTAAGAAAGACAAACAATGGAAACAAAGGTACACAGACGGCAAAAGTCAAAGCCAGGCTCATAACATTCCCTTGACAGCAAGTTGCAATCTTTTAATAATTGAAAATAATATTTTAAGGACTTGCATGGTCTGTCCCAATTCTGTGTGGAGAAGTGATGCCCTGAGTTTACATTTAACATTGTGGTTTTGTTTTGACAGTTTTATCCCACAGGCCATAACACAGCGTAATGCCTGAGCTCTGTTAAGCCACTACAATAAACAAAATAAATTCCTCTAAAAATTCCTCTAAAAAAATAATACATTTCATTTTACTGTACACATTTTAATTCTGTATATCTTATTTTATTTTCATGTATATAGACTCCAGCATTTACTTGGTTGCTTACATCATCCTCTCCATTATTTAGCTTATTGTATTTATTTATTTTTCTGACATTTATATAGTTTACTTAATTTTCATCACTTGCACATTGCATGGTCTTGCAACACAATATGCATTATTGTATTCTAATATATTCTACCCTGTTTCTTCTTGCACTATTTTTATTTTATTGTTTAAAGTCTTATATAACTATGTTGCAATGTTGGGGGAATTTAAGATTTTCATTGCTATTTCTATCTGTATACTGCACATATTTTTCATTTAATCGTTTATTTAGCAGGGACAATGCACATTAATGAACACTTAAAACAAAACAATGCAAATAGTGTAAATATGCCGGATTTTAGCTTGGAGCTAATTTCCATCCGCAATCCCTCACATCAAACATTTAAGAACATGACGATTATACACATAGCAAAAACAAATACATGATATGCAAAATGTGCAAAAGAGCAGCATACACAAATATTTACCACATGGCAGTACAATGTAGCAGCAACGACATATGAAGTGCAAGAGGAGATACCCCTGTATGAAAGTGCATTTAGCGGTGATTGCACGTCTGTTTGTTTCTCAACCATTCTTTGAGTGGACCTTTAAAACTGTTGAGAGTGGGACAATCCCGTATCTCAGTTGGGAAGCTATTCCACAATGAGCTGCCTTTAATGGAAAGTACATTTTGGTTTTGACAATAAAACCTTTGAATCTTGTTAAAAATAATAATAATCGAAGAAGAATGGTTAGACAGTGTAAAAATACTCTTTTACGTGTAAAATTCCTGCACAAAAAACCTTACCTAAAGAAAAGTACAAAAGTAATGTCATTGAAATATACTTAAAGTACAACAAGTAAAGCATTAATTGTGCCATTTTAGAATCATACATATTGTATTACTGGATTATTAGTTACTCCTAAATCTTGAGATACACAGCTTTAGTTTCATGCATTATCAATAGAAACTAAATAACCAGTATTGCCATACTTGAAGTTTATCATAATAATAATAATATAATAATAATAATAATACATTTTATTTAGAGGCGCCCTTTCAAAAGCACCTTGCAATTCATAATATATTTAATTATTTGTCTATTATTCTGGGTATTGATCACGCTCCCAGATGTAGAGAAACCTGTTTTTAAAAGCACACAGATACTTTGCTCTTCTTCTCTTGGCAGTTTAGGACTCCCCACCTGTTCACACTACTTTCCCCTCATCCTTAAATAAAGGTCCGGCTCAACAGGTTTCTCTTTGAGTCCTTTGGTTAGAGGTGTGAGTAACATCTTAAAGCCAGGCCAGCATCCTTCAGAGACCATCTGTCAGCCAACAGGAGAGGTAAGGTTTTTCGAAATCGGGGTGCCTTTTTTGTTGAGGTGTTGTGCTTGCTGGACTCCATCTATTTTTAAATAATACCTGGGAGGATATAGAATTAAAACATACAAAGAAAACAGTGAAAGACTTCCGCCTCACATACTGAATGCTTGGTGAGAACTAATGTAGCTGGATTTACTAGTTAGTTTAGAGAAATATAAGTGCAGCTATATAATTATACTCTACTACACATAACACGTGAATGCTACACCTGTTTACTGTTCAAAATGTGTCTAACAACCTTAGTTACCTTTCAGATTGTTTTCCTGCCCAAAACATTGCATCTCTAAAGTTGTTGTTATTTTTAATCTGATAAACAGTTTCTTTATAGTCCAAGAAAATACCCCTAGTTCTTTAGATAATTAAACTACTTAACAGTAAAACCTGTGCTAATAACATTGTCATATTTGCTCTGATGCAAGTCAAATTTCAGACTTGATCCGACCATTAGTACAAGTTTGAACGAAGGGCTTTTTGTAGTAAATCCTGAAATGCTAGAGTTCGAATGGAACCAAAAAGGGCTACACACTAGGCTACTTTGTTATCTCAACTTTGGTCTAATTGGTTATCTCACATTTTAGGCCACTCTGAACCCTTAATACATGCAAACGGTTGATGTGGATCTGCATCAAATACACAATTCAAGAGAACCACAACAACGTACCAAAGTTAACAAACCTGCATATGTTTGATCTTGAGGAAAATAGCTCTTTTACATTCAAGTTGTATAGATATTTACACTTCCCAATTCCAGAACTTATTTAGGAATGTTTGTTATTGTTCTTTCAGACAATATGGCACACCATGCCCACCCATTACCTGAAAATACCTATAGAGAAATGGAGCCAGTGCCAGAGGATACACCAAAGATCCAGGGCTACGACTTCAACCAGGGAGTGGACTACCGCGCACTGATGAAGTCCTACCTTACCACCGGTCTGCAGGCCACTAGGGTGGGCTTGGCTATCCAGGAGATCAACAAAATGGTGAGATGGTGGAACACAGAAAGAGATCATGATGAATACGCACATACATTTATTTGGTTTTGTTAGATTGTATTGTTATCTTTTGATTATGCACAATTAACTGATGGCATGATAATCGTTTTAATCGGTCTAATTCACTCCACATCTAGATCGAGACGCGCCAGCAACCGATGAAGAGGATACATGGATTTGCTGAGGAAGACCCATCCACCTGCCCCTGCCTTAACAGCTGCACCATCTTCTTCAGTTACACCTCAAACCTCATCAGCAGTGGAGTCAGGGAGAGTATCCGCTATCTCGCAGAACACAAAATGGTACAACTCTCCTCAAAAATAAGGCATTAGCACCAGGATTAAGTAGTTTTCTAAAATATTAAACTAAATTACATAGATTTTTTGGAAAAACAGTACATGATTGATCCATCAGTTGAGAAAAAGATGAATAGATAATTAAAATAATAGTGCTAATCATTTGTACAAAGATCACCATTTCTCTCTGACTATTGTTAAATGTTAGATGCTATCTTGTCCACAAACTGCACTATTGAAACAACCTTACATATGAATCTGAGGAATATACAGTATAGTCTTGTCCTGCAGTCCACTACAAATCATATCTGTTCCCTAATCAATATGTCTTTCTCTGTATAGGTGGATGTCTTAGTGACCACAGCTGGAGGTATAGAGGAGGATCTGATCAAGTGTTTGGGCCCGATGTACATAGGAGACTTCGATATGCCTGGCAAGCATCTTTACAAAATAGGACTGAACAGGTCAGAGAACATGTTGATTGCATCATCAGAGTTTGACACTTTGCAAATGGAAATACCACATTAAAAGATCAAATTAAAAGAGTCTTTTTGATGTGCTGTGTTCCATTGTTGATACAGGACAGGAAACACACTGATGCCTGAAGGAAACTATGTGAAATTCGACAACTGGTTGATGCCCATTTTAGAGCAGATGCTGCTGGAGCAGAACACTCAGGTGTGTGGACTACTTTTCAAACTTTTAAAAGGTTTCCAAACATTTTTTTTAAATGCTGCAAGTTTCGAAAATATATTTAAAAAAACTCAAATAATATTATTTGTAAGAAGATTTTATTTCGCCCTCTCATCAAACGTACTTATTTTTTGTTAACTTCTTTCAGGGCGTTCGCTGGACTCCATCTAAGATAATCCATCGGCTTGGCAAGGAGATCAACAACCCTGAATCTGTTTACTACTGGGCCTACAAGGTGAGTCCTGCCGGTATACATTAGACTGGAAATGTGTGGACTTTTGGAAAAACCGAGGGATTTTCATCTAAGATACACTAAACATTGATCTGGTGTCGATTTCAGAATAACATCCCGGTGTTCAGCCCGGCCTTGACAGACGGTGCCATCGGAGACGCGTTCTTCCTCTTCTCATTCAAAAAGCCCGGTTTGATACTGGACATAGCTGAGGGTAAAAATAATGGGAAACCTCATTGGTGCTTACCTTATTTGACTCTGTGTTTGTAGTTGGTCTTACTCAATACATTTGATTACAGATATTACAAAGTTGAACCATCTTGCAGTGGCAGCCAACAGCACAGGGATACTCGCCCTGGGAGGGGGCTTGTCCAAACACCAAGTCTGCAATGCAAATGCATGGGTACATTTTCTACGTTTTTGATTATGAGATTGTTTTGTTCTTATGTACATATATCTGCTCAAATATGGAAGAGAGGTTGCAAGTGACTAAAGGATACATTGATTTGTCTCCCTCCAGAGAGACGGAGCTGATTATGCGGTGTTTGTGAACACGGCTCAGGAGTTCGATGGCTGTGACTCTGGAGCCAGACCTGATGAGGCCGTGTCCTGGGGCAAGATCAGTTTAGATGCCAAACCTGTGAAGGTATTTGATATCAAGTATTATATAATTGGTCCATTACACCTAGCCTGATTGGCCCAATGGGTCAAAACCTCTGATTGGCCCATTTCATCGAGTCATTTGATTGGTCAATTGAAACAAACCCTCTGATAGGTCCAATGGTTCAATTAAAGGGTTCAATCATTATGTGTGACTGGCGAAGCCACACACAGTATAGTATTGGACATACTTACCTTATCTATTCTCCTTCTTCCTCCACAAATGTTGTCATGCTACTCGCCCGGCAGCGTTGACACGAAACACACAAAAAACACATCAAAGCGTGCGGAATGACCGGGATCGGGTTGCTATGTCTTTGAGACTCACCTAGCATTTTTCACGCAAATCACAGAAAACTGCGATAATTTGCCCCATAGGAATGAATAGGAGAGCTGGTTGTTAAGCCCTAAAGCCCCCCTCGGCGGGGGCTTTTTTTTTTTTTTTTCACGACACTGTGTCTCAGCTAACTGACGATACAAACCATTTTTACCAAAACAAAACACAAGTCTCATAAGAAGCATCTAAATGACCCCTGAGCGAAAAATGCTAACGCACTTTAGTACAGAACTCAAGATAAAAGATACCCTTATTACTTAGCGTAGCTGCACATACAAGATATCCAATTAAAGCTGAGGTTCCACAGATTATTTAGGTATATATATCATCACTGAGTGAGCCGAACTCGCGACAGGGGAAGCAAACACAGACATCACAACACGTACCTTTACGTAGCTTTTACGGGAGATCGTCTCACCGTAGCTGTCAATCTGATCAAAAGACTTTTTTTTTTAAAAATGGCATTAAAACGAGAAAAAACGCGGCTGAATTGGTTAATCCATAGGTTGATAATGTTTCTGTGGAATAATGTTTTTTAATTTATAATCCATAATTCAATTTTTATGTAAAAATCGGAGAGTAAAAGTTAGCTGATAACGGTAGCCACCAGAGTTATCGCAGCTTCCGGTTTTGGCTATGCGTCAGTCTCACACACACACATTACCAAATAAGGAGTATGTGGGAGTTCCCCTTGATTCCATTGGCTCTGATGGTTAGAAAGAGATGTCAATCAGCAAAATCGAGCAAGGGGGGGACCAAACCCAGAAGTGTTTTTTTGTTGCTAAATCTCTCTAAAAAGGTCAAATTTCACTTGTTTTGCATCAATCTTGAGACAGGGTACTTATTATATGTTGTAGTTTGGATTCCTAAAGCTTTTAGTCTACCATCCCATTATTCAAGGGTGGTTTTCACTATTGTAATTTTTTTTTTTTTTTGGTCGGACACAATAATTTACATTTTTTTACTGTGTTCAATCTGAATTTACTTTCAAATAAAAACATCTATATTGATTCTGACACTTCTACATCCAACTCACAGGTGTAACCTTGCTTTGAGAAAAAATATTATTTAGCTTATTATCCCTTTTAGAAGGGAAGATATGGTCATTTGTTCTGGGAATGTCATTTTCGAGCCTGAGACTTGAAAAACAAGCTTGGGGCGACTTAGAGTGGTTGACATCACGGCCAGAGGGGACAGGAGCTGTAGAAAAAACGCTTTGATCTTTGAACACACCTGTCGGTCGTTAACTAAATCCAGTTTCAGTCACACAGTCAAAACATTTCTGAATTTTGTAGTTAATTTTAGAGATTGAGTAAGTTACCTTTCATCACAATAACAGGTCTGAACAGGCTCTTGTTGGAAAATGTATTTGATGTTTTAACAGCTTCTCATTTTTCTCTTTAGGTGTTTGCAGATGCTTCCATTGTTTTTCCCTTACTGGTGGCAGAGACCTTTGCAGTTCATGCTAATAAGATGACAGCTGGCAAAAACGAGTCAACAGATGTTTCCTAAATCTTTAACACTAAACATATTTCATGTTCCTATTTATTCTTTCTGTAACATGAACTGTGAAAATAAATGATATATGCATTTAAAAACAGCTCTTCTAGTCTTGACTACTCAAAGTCAGCATTCACCCATTCATAAACATATTTCCACCTGCTCATCACTGTAGACCAGTGGTTCTCAAAGTGGGGGGCGCAGAGGCATGCCAGGGGGGGCGCGAGAGACCAG
>NW_011338188.1:0-2553 GCF_000735185.1 Notothenia coriiceps
TAACCTAAAGATGACCTAAAGACAGTGGCGAACTGGCCATCGGGACGTTCGAGACGAATCCCGATGGGCCAGTAACGAGGTGGACCGGCGGTACCGAAGTGGGCCGGTCGAGAGTCCCGGGCTGATTTGAAGTCCCAGTCCGCCACTGCATAAAGATTCCTATTATCATGAGCAGAAACAATTTCATCTACAACTATAGTAGGCTTAAGTTCAAGGGCTTTATTGTCATAAACACAGATGCTACAGTGTAGATATGGCAATGAAAATCTTAAGTCCCTCGAACAATGCAAAAACAAATGCAAAGTTGAAGAGGAGCTAGAGACACGGCGGCCATCTTAATCTCAATCTGCTGTAATGAAATTATTGCAAGATCAAAATCCATCGAACAAAAGAAGAAAATGTGCATTGAAGAAAGTTTGAAGCTGTTTATTTANGTCATCACATTATTTAATATGATTTGTTAAAACATTGTTGTTTCTTTTGATGTGAAATATTATGTATTTAATTAAAATAAAAAGCAATGTTAGTTTTGTTCACAATTTGTTTAGTTAGTTTACCTTATTTCTTGTCAAAAGAACCGTTAATACCATCGTTAAAAGGACCGGATCGATAAGCAGTGTCGATATAAGTAGTAGTACAGTTAAAACCTTAACGATCCGAATAATCGATTAATCGTTTCATTAATCGATAGATTAATCGATTATCAAATTAGTCGTTTGTTGCAGCCCTAATCTGCTGTAATGAAATTATTGCAAGATCAAAATCCATCGAACAAAAGAAGAAAATGTGCATTGAAGAAAGTTTGAAGCTGTTTATTTACAGAATATTCCAATAATATTGTTTCGGATGGGAGTCTGGAGATATATGTATTGTAAATAATTTCCCAATTAAGGATCAGTAACGTATCTGATCTGTTGAACAATATTTAATTACAAGTATTTTTTAAACGAGTGTGACTAATATTTAATAAATGCAGAAATGACCTTGCTATAAACCAGTTGACATGGCACCTTCAATTTGTTGCTCACGTTTTGGTGTTTCTAAGTGTGATCTCTTCCTCGCTTCCCTTTAAGACACTCTTCCTCCCGCTCTTCTTCCTCTCTTTGATTTCATTATTTAATTTACGATATACTGTATGTTTATTAGTTCTTTTATTATATGAACTTGTTTACATGCTGCTGGAACGAAATCATTTCCCAATTAAGGATCAGTAACGTATCTGATCTGTTGAACAACATTTAATCACAATTATGTTTTAAGTTAGTCTGATTAATATTAGTCTGATTAATATTTAATTAATGCAGAAATGACCTTGCTATAAACAGATTAGCGCTTTGAGATTTGTCGTGGCAGATGAGAAGCGCTATATAAATTAAAATGTATTATTTATTATTATTATTAGAAGGCACCATCATGTCGTTGCTCATGTGTTGGTGTCAGAGCGTCAGATGTATCTCATTTTCACACTATTGCTATGTCATTTACGATATATGTGTATTAGTTATTTTATTATATGAACTTGTTTCCATGCTGCTGGAACAAAATAATTTCCCAATTTAGGATCAGTAACGTATCTGATCTGTTGAACGACATTTAATTACAATTATGTTTTAAATGAGTCTGATTCATATTTAATAAATGCAGAAAGGACCTTGCTATAAACAGATCAGATGGCACCACCATGCTGTTGCTCATGTTTTGATTTACCAAGTGTGATCTCTTCCACGCTTCCATTTAAAACATTTTTCCTCCCGCTCTTCTTCCTCTCGTTGCGTTAGATTTAACTCGTCTTCCTCGTTTCTCTCCTTCCCACCATCCCCTTCCCCCTCTTCATCCAACCTTCGCCTACACATGACAACGATGTCTCCGTGGCATCCCCCCCTGCTCCCACTTCACATGTCATTTGTTACAATGCATCACACATGTCAGCCCAAACACCCTCACACACACACACACACACACACACACACACACACACACACACACACACACACACACACACACACACACACACACACACACACACACACACACACACACACAGTGACAACTGTCAGTCAGGATGTCATGGCAACGGCCTAGCAGCTCGACGTGGTGAGAACTATGTCCGGCGTGAGGACACACCAGCGCTGTCTTCACATTGTTTTCACAAGCCTCTGACATATCATGAAACCTGAACAAGGTTCTGGATCTCTGCAGAGTTTTTTATATTGAAGACTCACAGCGGTTAAACTTTTAACAATAAAAAAACGATAATTGATATCAGTATGTAGTGTCTCTACTGGGACATGTCTCCAAGCTTTAATGTTCTAAAAGCTCTTTATTGTTCTCATACTGCCTGTGCTGCAGCACCTCTTTTCACCCTCTGTCTGAAACCAGAGCCCAGTCTGCTCTGATTGGTTAGCTGGCCGGCTCTATTGTAATCCGTCAAGGGTCACAAAAAATCACGTACAATGTTTTGGAGCGCCAGCCAATAGGAGCGTGAGTGTTATATAGTTATGTCAACTATTTTATGGAAGTAAACACAGGAGTCCAATGGAAGCGTTTCAGGCA
>NW_011338188.1:2571-3374 GCF_000735185.1 Notothenia coriiceps
GGGGGGCAGTGTGTGGGAGAGAAACTCCCTCTGGAGGGAACACAGGGATTTGAGCTTTTGCAGACCATTAACATGCACTAAAACCTATAGAACACACTACAGGAAAGGGAAAACCCCAAAAAGCAAAAGAGGTGCTGCAGCACAGGCAGTGTGAGAAAAATAAAGAGCTTTTTGAACATTAAAGCATGGAGACATGTCCCAGGAGAGACACTAAATACTGATATGAAACTGAAGATGAGCATAATATGTCCCCTTTAAGACTGACTGTTATTTGACTTTTAATAGAATGAACAGGATAAGAAATGACAGAATAAGAATTTGGAGGTTAGGGGTGTAAATGATTCCCAAATAGCAGAATATCAGTGGTGCAGATAAGATAAGTATTCAGATCCTTTACTGAAGTAAAAGTGTTTATATTGCACTGACATTTACTGACTGACTACTTAATAACTTAACTTCTCTATCTGTGTCTTTATACCTGGCAAAGATCCAGGGCCAACGCATTTTACTTGACATCCATTTACGTGTGAATTAACATGAATTTATCCTGAGCAAAAAAACGAATCCAGATACAGACTGCTTTTTGAAACCAGGTGTAATTGCTCTCCTTTGTACGACATGATTAGAGGCTGATGGTACTGTATCTGCAGTGAAACGCTGATCTCTCTTCCTCTCTTTTCCTTCTCCCTCCTCGTCTCGGGTGATCATCCAATAATAGCCCAAATTATGCACAGCTGGTTTTAATCAACACTGTCTAATTAGCACCTCAAAGCCACCTGGGTGATTGCCAAAAAATAAATGAA
>NW_011338189.1:0-2551 GCF_000735185.1 Notothenia coriiceps
GAGGAATGAAGGTGGATGTTGTGGTGGTCCTGTCACTGATCTTTATGCTGCAGACCCTGCATACCGCTGTTCTCTTCTTATTAGCGTCATCGACAAAATAATCCTTGAATCCAAACTTCACTATTTTTGGAGTAACGCTAGCCGCTGCCATGTTAACTGAGACTCCTGCGTCGGACTCGAGTCACATGAGCTAATGGGTTGATTATTTAGAACTGGCTTTTAGTGATGGGAACCAGGGAGGTGCTGCCTTCAGGGTCGACTACAACATCCCATCACCTCTTTGCACTCTATTGTAACTAATTCAGCAGCACTTATGGTATAACTTGCTTGAAGTGAATATCTCTGCACTTTCCTTGTTGTTTACACTTTGATTCTTTCTGGTTTTGGATAAAACCGTCTGCCAAATGTAATGAAATGTAAATGATGTTTTTGTTTGAGGTTAATAAAAGGTATTTGGGAAAAGAAAAAGGACTTGATTTTTTTCTGAACATTTGACCACCACCAACGATTCAGCAGCAGAAAAGGTCCACGTTGAGCTCAGCTGGAGAAACTAGCCTCTGTGATGCCGGACTGATTGGCTCTGACCTAATTACACATTAAAGACGACTGCAGCTCAGACAGAGGACGCGGTTAAAGACTAAAACCGGGAAACAGGTCTGATTGATTATGGAGAAAATCATAATCATGATTATTTAATACTCACTGACTTTGGGAACATTAAGCATTTAGAAAGAAATACTAAACTTTTAAAAGTTTGATGCATCAATGAAGAGCGAAATGAAGACAGCACAGTTACAAAAGTCTTTGTGTCATATTGAAATGGCAAACAACAGAAGTAAATACAAATCCAACAAACAAGCTAATGAATAAAAGTAAATATAAGCATGTTTGCTAACTGCAGGACGGAAACAGTGTTTTTTCTTATTAGCAAACAACAAAGACACAGTCAGGTGATATCGAATTGAAATGTACTAATACACGAAGGTGATGTCCCTGACCTGTGAGAACATTGGACAATTAATTAGTTGTAAAATGTCGTAATCGGTAATAACTGTGGTTAAACTCCCGGTCCAATCTAAAGGGGGGGAGAGAAGTTTTTATTCCCAGAGGAAATTATTTCTCACTTGTTGTCAAGAGTTTCATGGAGAAAAACTATTACTGTCGGAAAAATAAATCTAACTTTTACAAAATAACACCATGCGTGATATACACAAGGATTTCTGAGAAAAAGCTCATTTAAATTGTAGTTTCTCTTTTGCTTATTTGGTCACATCTGTAATGTTATTAAACTATAATCTAGATTTACTTAATTTTTACCAAATTGCAATTTTTTTGTTACAGCAAGGCATTGCACGAGTAAACCATTATACATTACATTACACACATACCAACAGTATACATATATAATAATACAAATACATGGGCTTTGTATAGCGCTTTTCCTAATGCTCAACCACACTTATATATTTATAGTATATATATATATACATATAATTGTGAAAATAATAGTTATATTACTACATTTAACTAATATACTACGTTTTCTCACCGACACTTTACATATCTATAAAATACACAATATGAAGTATACAGAATACGTTTGAGTAAACTTTAACCAACTTACTGGAGAGCCACGAATTTGGCGACAGCTAGCTCGATACATTTGTTAGCTAGCTTGTTAGGTTGGTAGCTAATGTAAGCTAGCTAATAGGTAGATAGATAGTGAGTCTTAGCTTGATTTACAGACAGACAGAAGGCTAACGTTTATTAGCTAACCAGCACCCTGAACGGTCAGTTATTCTAAAGTGTCCTCATGAGCTGTATTCTGCAGTCCGACCTGCTCATATGTTCTGGTTCTGACTTTTTCTCTAAATCTCAAAAGTCAGATCTTTTCTAAAAAAATCTGAGTTTTTCCTCAAAATCTGACTTTTTTTCTCAAAATTCAGATTTTTCTGACTATTCCTCAACATCTAAAATTTCATATTTTCCACAAAATCTCAGATAGTTTTGCTATAAAACATCCCATCACCTCAGCTGAGAATGCTCTCTGATAAAACTCGCTGTTCCTAAGCTGCTAGAGCTAACAGGAACAGATGAGGGTTGAAACAGGAAGTGGTCTCAGAGTCTCTGCTGTGACATGTCCCTCTGTGGGATGATAAAGGTATTCCTGTCTGAGAGGATCCAGACTGAGCCGCCCAATCAGCTGTGAAAGTCAGCCTCCATCAGTAGGAAGAGTAAAGCGATGACAGTGTCTTCGTCCTGGAAGATTCTCCCCCCCATCCATCAGCAGCAGCCGATGGGAGACGGTGTGTTTATCCAACTCAAAGAGCCTCCCTGCTCTGAAACAGTGATGAATGGCTTCAGAGCCCAGAGCAGAGGGTCCTCAATATTCATGGAGAGGCTCTGAGTGTCAGATCCCACTTTCTCAAATCTCTAATTCAGAGGTAAATGGTGTACTTTTACTCCACTACCCCATGTATTCACTTTACACATTGGATTAATGGTGCTGAGTACCTCTACTTTTACTCAAGCACAAGATCTGAGTAGTTCT
>NW_011338190.1:0-2771 GCF_000735185.1 Notothenia coriiceps
AAAAGGAAAGTCAAACTTCTGCTCGTCACCCTCTCCCTCCGGTCCACATTAATACAAATGATCCCAATACGTATGATTGTATGAAAAGATCTTAAAATAAATACATATGTATTTATTATAAACGTTAGTCCTTAACACCTATCACTTTGTATATCACCATTCAAACATCTTTTAAAAGTTGAACAAACCCCACACAGCTCAGTGAAATGTTGACTTTATTTGATCATTTCAGTAAAAACTAACGTTCATATTTCTCTTTTTGATTATAATACTGATGAACGTTCAAAACAAAGCACTTTGGCAACTTACCACATACGTTTTAAAATGCTTAATAAGCACCGTAACTTTCATGATATCATTTCTCCGTCATAATCGTTTGTGTCCGTGAACGGCCGACTGTTGTGTGACGTCAAATGCTGCGGCTGCAAGGCATTGTGGGGCAGCATTTTCTCCTCTCCTTTCGGTAAGGGAGGTCCAGTGGTTCCTAAGCTAAAGGAGGTTATAAAGGAAGTTTGAAACCTCCTTTCCTTTCATTTGGAGAATTGGAACAGCACTTAACATGGCTGCCACTGACGTACTTCCGGGTCATTTCACTCGGTTAGGAAGGTTCCTAAGCTAAATGGACTATTGGAACGCAGCAGGTCTGAAACAAGACGGAAATGTTACGACAAAATAAAACAGGAGGTCAAAAGACAAGGCAAAAGACAAAGGATTGAACTAAATGCATTAACTTAAATAAATGTCTGGACACCACAGAGGGTTTCCTTGTCCGATGTGAGGGTCCAAGGACAGAGGGGGTCTTATTCATATTCTGCACAAACTGTAAAGCCCCCTGAGAGACATGTAACAATTGTGATATTGGGCTATATAAATAAACATTGATTGATTGAAACAGTTTGATTAAAATGGAGAAATAAACCCACATTTATCACAAGGACACGACATCACACGTTAAAAGCTGGTCTAAAAAGGTGAGTTTTGGTCAGTGTTTTGAAGGGTGGGGGGGGGACGGGGGGTCAGGACAGTCTCTGATATGTTGTGGTAGTGACTTCCAGAAATGGAGAATGCTCTATCCCCCCAGGTTTGATGTTTCTTTATACACAGCTGGCCGTTTTTCCTATCAGGAAACTTTATTGTTGCACATCTGTTACCTGGAACTGTGAGCGTGTTCTACCTGGAATCACCGGGAACATTAAACCTGAAGTAAACATTCAAATCTCAGGCATTTCAATCTGCAGTAAACATGAACTCTTTGGTAACACGCAGCAGAGTTTTGACAGACAGAAGTCGTGCTGCAGGTTTTTCGGGGGGATAAAAAGATTTAACTGCTGCTTTCAGCGCAGACGGGAAAAGATCAAACACATTCACAGTAAATGAAATTACAGCGAGAGATAAAGCGCTCGGGGGGGATTATCAGCAGGAGAACAAAAGCAGAGAGAGAGTGCACGGAGAATAAAGATGAAATAAAGATTGCCGACAGACTTCTGATCACAAACAGAGTTCATCAATAAATGAAACCACAGGTTGAGCTGATCTCTCACCGTGACGTACGCCCTGCTTCAGATCTCTCACAAAACACACATCCTTCAGTCAAGTGGAAGTACAGATACTTGTGTTTAACAATACTCTGAGGAGTTGAAGTACCGACTGAACTTCTTTACTCAAGTAAAGAAGTTTGGGCTTTGAAATGTACTTAAAGGTCTCCTATTATCCTGTTTCTCATCAATATACCACATGTGTCGGATATATCCAGAGCCTGTCTCTGATTGGCTGAAACACCAAACAGATCATTGCAGCATTACCCATAATCCCCTCTGTTTCAGCCCTGTTTCCAAAGTGCTGATTCTCTGTCTGTTACTTTAGATGAAAATAAGGAGCCCCTCCCCACGCCCCTCTGAGAGACATTTGGTTACAAAGAACTCAATGGAGCTCTAGGACAGTGGTTCTGGTCAGGCCTCGGGACCCACTTTTTACTTGGTCAACACATCGTGAGCCAACATTTTGAAGCTCTCAAATCTATTCAACAAAAAAACCTGCTTTAATATACGCTTTTCAGCATACAATATTAATACAAGTGAAGTACAGTGCATATATCCCTCATATCCCTTCACAGAACTAAAGTATGCTTTTAAAAAAGGTTTAATGAGATGATGGAATCAAAGCTGAACTATATAAAAAGGCAAACATGCTGAAAACCCAACCCCAGCAGGGGGGGGGGATTCCCCCCCAGGAGATTTTTAGAAATACTAACATTAACTATGCATTCTGTTACACTCTGAGAAGAGAATAAATAAATCTATTACTACCCGACATATTAATAATATTTTATGCCATTGTTTGTTTTTCACTTTGTTCTGACATCTTGCTGCTCCTCACAGAGAGAAGAGCAAAGAGGAGAGAGTCTGTGTAAATTACTTTAAATTGTGGGTAAGGGTAGATAGCCCCCATTGTTCTGTGACCTGTCAATCATCAAGCCGGGGGTCATATTTCATTATGTGTTCATTCGTATCTGAAGTTGTACCCATGGATGTATAAAGAAGAGTTCTACTGCAAAGTTATTTTCCGTGGGGACTTCCGGCAACAATCTTGATTCTGATTGGCCAGAAGACTCGAAAAAAGATCAGCAAAGATATTTTATTGGGAAGATGATCACTACGTGACAGAAGTTTAAATTCCAACTTTGGTCATGAAGAATATGTTTCTCTGTTGTCCACGTTCATAAAGCATCAAACAACAGCATCAGAGCACGGTGCAGAGTCTCTCGATGAGTT
>NW_011338191.1:0-5794 GCF_000735185.1 Notothenia coriiceps
AAGGAACCAGCCTGTTTGGAAAATGAGAGAAGTAGAAAGTACAGGTATTTGAGTTCAACATGTAAGAAGTAGAAAGTACAGGTATTTGAGTTCAACATGTAAGAAGTAGAAAGTACAGGTATTTGAGTTCAACATGTAAGAAGTAGAAAGTACAGGTATTTGAGTTCAACATGTAAGAAGTAGAAAGTACAGGTATTTGGGTTCAACATGTAAGAAGTAGAAAGTACAGGTATTTGGGTTCAACATGTAAGAAGTAGAAAGTACAGGTATTTGTGTTCAACATGTAAGAAGTAGAAAGTACAGGTATTTGGGTTCAACATGTAAGAAGTAGAAAGTACAGGTATTTGAGTTCAACATGTAAGAAGTAGAAAGTACAGGTATTTGTGTTCAACATGTAAGAAGTAGAAAGTACAGGTATTTGAGTTCAACATGTAAGAAGTAGAAAGTACAGGTATTTGTGTTCAACATGTAAGAAGTAGAAAGTACAGGTATTTGAGTTCAACATGTAAGAAGTAGAAAGTACAGGTATTTGAGTTCAACATGTAAGAAGTAGAAAGTACAGGTATTTGGGTTCAAAATGTAAAAAAGTGGTCAGAAAAATAAGTAGTGGAGTAAAGTACTGATACCAGAAACATGTACTTAAGTACAGTAACAAAGTATTTGTACTCCACTACTTCGCACCTCTGAATATGGATACTCACTGTGGGAACTCTGGGTTGTAGAGAGTGGGCTGGAGGATGCCGGCAGGAAACACTGGAAAAGAGATTCAGAAAAGCACCATGAGGGAAGACTTTGAATATCACACACTCTGGTTTTTAAGTGGGGAAAGTTGTTTTATATAAATATCAAAGTTCCTCTAGGGAAAAGAAAGTTTGAAAGGAAGTGTAAAACACCCAGAAATACATATCTTTCTGCACACAGTGTGACAAATATACAAATCAGTCTCAATGGAAACACAAAGTGAGAAAACAGAAATACAAAAACACTTGCAAAATTAATACAACGACACAAACTGACTACAAACAAGGATAAACAAAGACCAAATATTACCAACATGTTATTCTGCTGCAACACAAACACGTTCCCAGATTAGGATCAATCAAGCACCATCTTATCTTATCTTATCTGAATAAGTAAATGACAAGTGAAACAAAACGGACAAAATAGATGTTGAATTACCAAAAGAAGAGTTAGGATGAATTATCATGAAGATTATGTTGTCGTGTTAGTTTTGGTTTACATAATTAAGTAAAAGTAGAAGTACTCAGATCTTGTACTTGAGTAAAAGTAGAAGTACTCAGATCTTGTACTTGAGTAAAAGTAGAAGTACTCAGATCTTGTACTTGAGTAAAAGTAGAAGTACCAGAGTGTAGGAATACTCTGTTTCAGTAAAAGTCCTGCATTCAAAATGTTACACAACTAAAAATTGAGAAAAGTATTCTCATCAAAATATAGTGAAGGTAGCGACAGTAAAAGTAGTCATTGTGCAGATTGGTCCATTTCAGAAGAGAAATATTCAAGTAAAGATTCAAAATAGATTGAAATGTATACAAATTAATCTTATTTCCGAGAAAAAGAGTGTTTTCTACATTATTAAAACATACTTTTCAATGTTAGTAAAGAGTTTATTTCAGCAGAATGTATGTTTGGTTTCAAATTTTTAATGCAAATCTCCTCTTCTTGTAAGAGGGACCTGAGATCAAGAGTTTGTCTGTTATTCACGTATTTATTTATTATTATGCAAAGAAAGACCTTAAAAAACTTGAAGGCTTTGAAAACAGCACATGATAATTAACAGGGTAGGAGAGAAATGTCTTAAACAAAAAGGATAAAACTGTTTCCATGCATTCAAGGACGTTAGCATCAAACTGTTAGCAACACGCTCACACACACTGAGTCTGTGGGTTCATATTTGTTAGTGAACATGTGAAGTGTACAAGCTGAGGAATCAGAGGAGCTCCACAGGGATCCAGTCTAGACATCTTTATTATTTCCCCTTGTGTTTAATATTAATGATCACTGCCGGCTGATGGGGTTTAATGCAGGTTTATTTCTCAGTAGTCCAGCAGAAGAGGTCTGGTTTTAAGATTCATCCTGTTTAATGTATAAATAATTAATACCCAGCTCTCTCATTCAGTCTCTATCACTTCCTGAATGTCAGAGTTTCAGACAGATCGATGGACTTGGTAATGGGGAGGTCAGACGCTTGCTTGACATTAACATATGAATTAAGGTTTTTAAGGACGAGACGTTTGCCTCGCCCTTCTCTTCAGCTCACATACAAAAAAAACAACCGCAAGTTTGCTGTTTTTTAATTAACATAACATAAGCAACTAAGCAGCTAAGTTAAAGCTAGCTGGCTAACCTTAGCTTGCACATTAATATTACTCTTAGCACAATGACTATGATTGGTTAGTTTGCTGCCTCCCTAATGACTTTAGATAACATTAGATTTGAACCAACAATAACATATGTAGGCCTAAGGTTAAAAAGCAAAGGTGTTTCTGCTAGCAAGTAGAGATGCAATGCAGCGGCTAACCATCTGACTGTAATCTAAACTAAGGCTAGGCATCCAGCAGCTACTAAGCTATGCAACATGGATCTGGTGTTGTTCTTTTCAATTTACTACATCTCTTAATCATGGCTACTATACGATTAAAGCAACATTTAAACATTAAGACATATCTTACAGCCAGCAGCAGGTTAGCTTAGCTTAGCATAAAGACTGGAAACGATGGGAAACTGTTAGCATGCTCTTTCCAAAGATGACACTTGAATCCACCGTTACAGCTTTTAACAGATCAACGTTTCCAACTTTGATTTATTTTTGTCTGATTAGAAAATTCAGACTCTTTATTGTTTAATAATTGTTTTCTTCCGTTTGTAACGATGAGCTTCAGCGCTTCTTTCACACAAACAAGGAGCGGCCGTCTCCTCATCTCTTTCCACTCAGTAGGCCATCTTTGTTTGTGTGGTCACGATGGTGGTGTCTGTGATCTGTTGATGGAAGACAGGAAGTGTTTAAACCTGACGACGGTCCGTTTGTTTTTACCGAAGCTAACAGTGACGCCGCTGAACCTGCGTTAGCGTGTTGGATTTGTTTTCCTTTCACAACGCGGATTATCTATCCTGGTTTTAAATACAAATCCCTCTCTTCACTGCCTTTGATCCTGCAGGTTTTTCTTCCAGCTGTGCACGTTCATCAGTGTTCGCTACAGTATGACGGTCTACCGCTAAAAATGGACAAGAACTTGCACTTATTTCCAGAAAACAGAGACGGAGTTCGGTTGTAAAACGTTCCAATTCTTTTGAAAGGTCCCACTAAAGAGACCTCTTTTTATCGTTGTCACTTCCTGTGGAGAATCTCCAGCTCTGGTTTAGGACAGGAGACATTTTAATTGACTTATTCCACATATTTGTCCCTTTAACAGACAGAGATAAAGAGGAAGAATAATCTCTTTTGATCGGTGCAGAACAAACTAAACAGCCTAAAGGTTCGCCTCAAATAGTCCTTATTGCCCTTATCACTGCTATCTTAGGAGGTGTATATGCGTTTTTATAAACTGTTAATGCTAACGAAGCTAACTTGGCTATTACTGGGTTTTCAGACTTGTTGTTTAGGAACGCCGTTGTTGACACCACAGATTTCTGAGGTTAAAAAAAACACGTCATCGTCTAGCAAATAATATCTGCAGTGATGGTTTGTGTTGTCAGGTTTAGGAGATCATGCAGGACACCATGGTATGTGATGGTACGGCAAACAGAAACAGAATCCACTCATCTGTCAGCTCACTTTATTTTCTCGTTTATAAAACCAAAAGCAAAGCTGAAACTCTCCGACAAACAGAATCATGTGACTCTGCTGGAGAAACATACAAAATCAAATAAATACAAGTCTAAAATTAATTCACTTTTTCATATGATGTAGCTTATAAAGAGAGAGAGAGAGAGAGAGAGAGAGGGGAGGAGGAGGAGGAGGAGGTTAGTCGTACAGGTCTCATGACTGCATGGCTAATGCTAACGCTAAGCTAATCAACATGAGGAGTAAAAAAGTAAAAAGGCTTCAAGGAAATAGAAAAAGTAAAGAAAGGTTTTATAAAACAGCAGGAAATGAAGTCATGTTGTTAGGCTGAGGCAGTGGGTGGAGTTTAGTTTTTGTAGTTTTTTGTCCCAGATTATAATATGGACGCCTCCTGCAGGATCACATGATGCTGCAGCACTTACACGGCTGCTTCTCCTTTTTAATCTCCTGCACCTCACTCGGCGTTCCCCCGTTACTCGGCGTCATGGCGGCCTCCTCTTGGGGTTTATTAGCGGGCGGCAAGTCGGTGAAGACGGGCGTTTGCGCGGGGGAGGCAGATTTCGGTTTGGGCGAAGCAGGCGGAGGGAGGGTCGGTGTTTTGGCTTCGTCTGGTGATGTTTTCCCGTCGTCGATGAGCACCAGCTCGGCCTTCACGCTGCCCTGAACGCCCAAAACCTTCTTCGTCTCGTCTTCATCCTCCACGCTCTGGTACCCCATGAACACCATCGTGACCGGGTTTTCCGCGCTCGCCTCCTCCACGTTTAGCTCGACAATCGGTTGTGCCTCCACCCCTGGGATCTCCACAGGCTCCTGGACCTCCTCCTCCTCTTTCTCCTCCTCTTTCTCCTCCTTTTTCTCCTCCTCCTCCTCCTGGACCTCCGCGGTGGGGAGGGAGGTCACGGTGTCTCCGGTGTGAGAGACCACCGAGGCCTCGTCTGCTTTAAAGATGAGCTCCTCCACCTGGGAGAAGCTGAGCAGCTGGACGCCGTCATCTCCGTTCATCTCGTGGACCACTGAGAGGGAAAGGTTGAGAGGAACGGTCAGGAACGAACTAGACTGCAAAGGATTCACAAAACTAGTCTTACCGGCAGCGATGTTAAAATTAGATCAGAAGATAGGTGTTTGTCAGAGTGCACCCTTTAACACATTCATTATTTAAGTCATTGGACGTGACGTTAGCAAATTGAAAATGTATATTTTAAACTGATTTTGATCAGTTTCTAATGAAATGCAGTCTGAAGCTCCTACACCACATGCGTTTAAATGAATGTCATCTGCATTGAAGCGTATCTTTGCTTTAAGGTCTATAGTCCACAGTGGCCCGTCGTGACAAGAGGCTGCAGAGCGGCATCATGCGGTCAGTTTCACTTTAAGAGAGGTTCCTGCTATCCAATCAGAACTCAGTTTTTGTTTGTGTTCAACGGGAAACCTCTCGTAAAGCCGGATCTGAGTTTTCACTATATTTGTATTTTCCGACATCACCTTTCCGCTCGTCCTCGTACACTTTGACCCCGTGGTGAGAGAGGTCAACAGGAAGTGTGGTGTTAGAGGAGAGGACCCGTGTTTCCCCCGTCACTTTGTCCCGCTCTACTTTAATCTCCACCGAGTACATGGCTGGAGGGAGGGGAGGGTCAACGAAACAAACACACACACATCTAACATCAACACGTATGACAGCGTATCGGAGCCTTTAAGGTAGGAAAATAATACATTACAGAGCAAGAGGAGCTGATGTTCAGGTGTATATCAGTATGTAGTGTCTCTACTTTAAAGAGTCCTCTCCTGCTGATGTTCAGGTGTATATCAGTATGTAGTGTCTCTACTTTAAAGAGTCCTCTCCTGCTGATGTTCAGGTGTATATCAGTATGTAGTGTCTCTACTTTAAAGAGTCCTCTCCTGCTGATGTTCAGGTGTATATCAGTATGTAGTGTCTCTACTTTAAAGAGTCCTCTCCTGCTGATGTTCAGGTGTATATCAGTATGTAGTGTCTCT
>NW_011338192.1:0-2578 GCF_000735185.1 Notothenia coriiceps
AAATACTACAACGAATGAAAATAAGCTTGAGATAATTGAAACTGTGGTTTAAATTAGTTCTAATAGGCTATTGTTATTTTTAGATTTAGAAACGAATATTTTTTTATTTTATTTCTGGCGTTGATAATGACGACCATACTACCCGTGAACGATTAGCGAACGTTGCAAGCAAGCTAAAGAAAGAAGAAAGCTGAATGATATTAAAAACGTGGCTCAAAACGGGAGGTATTCGGAAGAGAGGTACAGAGGAGAATATTACCAGCGAAAGTGAACAAGTGAATGAGGAGGAGGACAGTCATCAACCGAGCACAAGCGCAGGCTCCGCAAGCAACGCAAAAGTGATATGCACAGCCGCTGTGATGGAGGACAGAGGTGACTCAGGAAGAAGGCATTTGCTCAAATAATGTAGAGAAGGCTGTGACCGAGGTCAAACGCTGAAAAAGCACACACTTTAATTGTTTTTTCTTATCTCTTTTCTTTTTTACTTTGCCACCACAGAAATGGCAATAGCAAACATCAGCAGACTGAAGATGAGCTATTAGCCCTTAGGCTCATCTGCTCCTGGAGGCTTTCATTATTATTGTGGAACTGAATTCCCAATAGGACATTTTCTGTTGCGATGTAGGTTGTTGCAGGAGGCCTACATTCACACTTTGGTATAGATCCAGGAAATGACATGTGTGTACAGTTGACATTTGTTGTGTGAGAATAAGTTATTATTTTGTTCTTTATATTCTCACTTGTGGTGTGTGAGTGAGTGTGAGAGAGAGAGAGCACAATAAATAATATTATTATGAATACATGAACTTTGCATAGACTGTATTTTAACATTGGTCATATGGTGGTACTTGGAGAGCCAACTATTTTCTCAGGTGGTACTTGGTGTAAAAAGGTTGAGAACCACTGCTCTAAAGTACCGCAGTCTCTTCTCCTAAATCCTTTTGAATTCTCCTATCCGCTATCCCTTAACCCCGTGACGTTTCACACAGAGGTCAAGGGATAGACGTAGGGATAGACATTAATAGCTGATTTTTGGACTATTCGACTGCAACCTCGGACATTCTGTTTTGCTTGACATGTGTGGCTTTCCCAGCTCACATGACACGAGACAACACACCCTTGTTTGCATGATTTGCTCTCCCCTCTTTGTACTTTGAAGTCCTTGAATGTGTACATGGCACATATGAGTCATTAGCTAAAATATTAATAAAATATGTTAATAAATCATGTATTTTACTTCAGCAGAAGAGGAAGTTCAGTGCTGAGTGTGTGGCATAAAGCTACTGAAGGCCATGGACTATGGTGATGTTGTGTACATGTAAATAAACGTGTTCTGAAATGTTCTCAATGCTGAGAGAAAAAGTAATTAGTTTAGACTGGACCCCTGAAGTTAATGGAAAACAAAATACATGTAACTGGGTCTCGGTTGAGCAACAGGTATGACCCAAAGATAAATTAAATTCGAATTTGCAGTATTTTTATTTAAAAATAGTATGCTGACAAAATTGCAATAATATTAATATAATTATTACAATGTTGCATTCATTTGGACTCATTTGGTCATTCATATGAATGCAATTGAAATAATCCAAAAGCTTCAAATAAAGTGAATGTGCGAATGTCATAACATCCGATAGGCATTGGTGTCTAGGATATGTGACATGCAAGTTATTGAACAAAACTATATAATCTTTCAATAAAATATTGTAAAAGCAAAACACAACACATCAGTTATCAAGGTGTGCCACATAAGGCACTCTTATTATGGGCATAGTCTGATGGAAACCAACAGAAACCGGTTTGGTGCACGGCTGTCTCTGGGGTAATGTGATCACTTTGGGAGGAGGCTAGTGAGGGAAATAAGTTTTCATGTTTGAAGGACTATAAATTGGAAGAGCATTGATGGGGTTGTCATTTTCCCTCCAGTTTTTCTCCTACACGGGTTATTTACAGTAAGGTGTGATTTCCTCTCTGTTCAAGATGCATTTTTATGGAGCTCTGATCCTCTTCATGACACTGTCTGCAGGTAAAAACAACTGATATATTGGCTTCATGTTGAAACACAAAGAAATGTAAGTTTTTTCTAAGTTATCTGATGGTGACCTGGAATTATGTCGCAGTAGTTTGATATGGCACATTCTTTTATAACGAATTTGAAGGAATATATTTGTATCGGATTTAAAATTGCTTTCTTAAAAATATTTAGTTGTGCATCCATACTTTGATTTAATAGACCTATTTTCAGAAACTGCAACTAAGCAAAGGTATTGGAAGCAAAATACATTTTTATTGTGATTTTTGGAGGATGGTGATAAAAAGAGCATTACATTATGTGTATCCTGAACAACGTTTGCCACTTTTCTCCATTTCTGTATAGCCTATGGGTTGAAATGCCACACATGTGTTGCAAGTATTGGCTGCTCAGCGGTGATGACTTGTCCTTCCGGAGCTAACCGTTGTGCCAGCGTTGAGTTATTGGGTGAGTTAGCACTTCAAGTAGATCATCAGTGCTATATTTATCTTCAAATGCTTGGTGGCTTATTTAAACTGAGTTTCTTTATATCGCACCTTGCAGGTT
>NW_011338193.1:0-3328 GCF_000735185.1 Notothenia coriiceps
TAAGAAGCATTTCAAGGTCCTGGAGTGGCCTAGCCAGTCTGGAGATCTCAACCCCATAGAAAATCTTTGGAGGGAGTTGAAAGTCTGTGTTGCCCATCGACAGCCCCAAAACATCACTGCTCTAGAGGAGATCTGCATGGAGGAATGGGCCAAAATACCAGCAACAGTGTGTGAAAACCTTGTGAAGACGTACAGAAAACATTTGACCTCTGTCATTGCCAACAAAGGGTATATAACAAAGTATTGAGATGAACTTTTGTTATCGACCAAATACTTATTTTCCACCATAATTTGCAAATAATTTTTTTATAAATCAGACAACGTCATTTTCTGGATTTTTTTTTTCTCATTTTGTCTCTCATAGTTGAGGTATACCTAGGATGAAAATTACAGGCCTCTCTCATCTTTTTAAGTAGGAGAACTTGCACAATTGGTGGCTGACTAAATACTTTTTTGCCCCACTGTATATGGCAAAATTGAGACTATTGGAAATAAAAAGAACATAAATAGAGCATTTTGAGTTTACCTGTGGCCTGTACTACGAAGCAGGATTTGCGGTTAGCGAGGTAACTTCAGGGTTAACTCTGGGTTTTTGGTCCTACAACGCTGGTTCACTTCTTACCGGGGTAGATCTCAATGGTAACTTATGCTGAAAACATAATGTTCCAGATAAGAGATAAACTCGGTGAAAGAAATGCCTCGTGACCAATAAGAGCTGACCGCCTGCTGACCAATCAGAGCTCTGCGTGGGGAGTTTAACCTGTTAAGCCCCAAGCCTGTTTTTCAGGCCTCAGGCTCGAAAATGACATTCCCAGAACAAATTACCATATCTTCACTACTAAAAAGGGGTAAATTAATAATCTTTTTTCTCAAAGCAATGATAAACCTGTGAGTTGGATGTAGAAAAGTCAGAATCGAGACAGAATATAATGGATTACCAGTATTATCATTTCAAAGTGACACAGACACATTGGATTAACCTTCAGCAGCGTTTTTATCGTTTTAATGCCTTTGAACACAACTTTTGATTAAAAAAAAGCAAAGGTAAGACATATTTGCCGTGTTTACTCAGTAAAGCTACGTTGTGGGTTGTGTGGGTTTATATTTGCTGCCCCAAGTTTTGGTCGCACAGTGATGATAGTTATACCTCTAGAATCTGTAGAATCTCAGCTTTAATCTGATATCTTGATTGTGCAGATCCGATAAGTAATAAAGTATTTCTACCGTGAGTTCTATGCGTAAAGTGCGTAAAAATGGTTCATATCGACAGCTAGCTGAGTTTCTTCCCGTTAAGTGGGTATGACACATTAATAGTTTGTTAAATGTTAAGCCCTGAGACACAGTTTCGTGAAAAAAAAAGGCGGGGGCTATGGGGCTTAACAGGTTAACGATATCAAGTCATATTACAGGATAAATTAAATAAAGCTTAAACTGCTGTATGCAGGAAAGACGCCGACGTGTCCCACCTATACTTCATATCACATCATAATATATGTCCTTATCTGTGTCAGCTTCTCAAGCCGTATCTGGCCGTGCAACACATTGTCTCATACTGTATGCCGAAGTATTATTTTAAGCAATACAAGTTGACGAAACACTCGAGTCAAATGTAATTAAAGTCAGATCCACTCCTGTCAGTACGCTTCTCCATGTTTGTGATTGGTCAAATGTTGCTAACCCCGCCCCTTTAATGTGGACGCGCTCTCAGCCGGACAGAGAAACCCTGGGTTGATTTACCGAGTTGATAACCAGCGTCGTAGGACGACATGTTTTTTTAGGGTTAGTTAAGCCTTTAGATAACTCCAAGATATTCAGGGTCTTTTGAACTGTTTTCGTCGTACAGGCCACAGGCCTCGATAAGCAACTGGCCTGATTGTGTTTGTGTGATTATAATTTTTTACATTTTCTATATTAAAAAGACGTGTGACAAGAAGGAACAGTCAGTTAACGGTAAACAAAATATTGTAATTATACATTTGAGACCCACTCTACATACCTAACCCGTTTGAATTTGTAAAAACCATAACACACTATACAATACCATACTACACAGGAAGAAAGCAAAAGGGTTTTTGACTGGCCCTGGATCAATTCTGATTCATAAGGCTTTGGAGAGGGATCAGACATGTGAGGGTGCAGGTATGCAGAGTTGTGGAGGATCTGCTTCACGGTACTGCCTGCTGGTCTTAAGGGGAAGTAAGTGGGATCACATCACCTCTGTGTGACCTGAAGGAGCTGCTGATGGGCACATCAGGAGTATTATTATATTTGCTGACAGAACCCTCTTGAGAAACAAGATCTAGACAATTATACACCTGTTTGGCAGGATTTCCTGTTAGAGATGACATAGCCTCCTTTTCATTCACATCTTTGTGGATTATATGGAGTCTAGACAACAGCCTTCCAGGACAGCGAAAGAATGTAGCGATGAAGACAACCAGACATGTGACAACCATCTAACCAGCCTGCAGATTCCTGGATCTACATGTAGGCTGGGAAGATGCCTGCTCACAGAGCCAGCAGCTGCCTCAGCTTCTCTTCCAGCTCTCTGCTCAATGAGCTCCCATTATTACTGAACAACTCTTCACAAAGTGGCCAAATACCTCATGCCAAACTGCGCACACATTTGCATTTTTTTAAATAGATATTGATAATGGATAGAATCCATTCGCTAAAGTATAGACCGGTCCAGGGGTGTCCAAACTGTTTTCACGAGGGCCACATACAGAAAAAAATACGAAGGGCTGGGCCACTCACTAGAGGTATATTGCCTCGTGAATTCAGTTATAAGTTAACAAAATCAATCAAATATAGGTAAATTATATGCTAATGTACTTTAAGATTTTCATTTTGTTAACTCATTCTTTAAAACAGGAGCCTCAGATTGCTTATAGAGAGGCGAAGTCCCTCCCCTTCCAGTGGACCTCCATGGGACCTTATTTCTGAAAAGTTATGCATTGAAGTCAATGGAGAGAGAAAGAATATCTTTCGATCCCGTTTGAATTTTGCCACGAATTACACATATGATGTTTGTCAATTTAAAAGAGGATTTTACAAGTCAAAAATTTTTAAATGTGTCGTAAAACTGTGAAGTAACACATTTTTTCAATGAACTACATCTCCCATCTCGCACCACACACCAAGACGGCCGTCACGTTGACACATTTCACTGCTTTCTTTCAGAATGAGGCGAAAAGTATTAAAAGAGGTGAAAATCACTCCAAGTCTGGGCATGTTGAGAGCTGTACATAGACAAAAGGGGAGTTAGTCGGTTCCGTAAGAGCCAGCATGCGGGACCGGCTTTACAAGGTTTCGGTGAGTAACACGA
>NW_011338194.1:0-7161 GCF_000735185.1 Notothenia coriiceps
TCTGCTGCCCTGGGTCTCCTTGGCCTGGTGCTCCACCACCTCCCCCTCGTCCAGGGCATGGTGGAGGCGGAAGTTCACCGTCTTCAGCAGCAGGAACATGGCGGCGATGACTCCGCAGTAGATTCCCACGATCACCATGGTGGGTTTCAGGGCCTGGCATTAAGAAAAGAAGCAGGAGTGAGTTTAGAGTGTCTGATATTGCAGAAGGAGCTGGACTGTACCTTGTCTGTTGTTTCATCACATTTTGCACACTTTTTATGGTATTTTAACTTTTTCAAGTATTAGGAATTGAAATGTTCTTGGATAATATTTCTATTTCTTCTCATAGTATGTTTCTCTAATATTGATAGTATTTTTCTCTAGATTTATGTTTCTCTTATATATTCTCCATCATGCTAATGTCTTTTTCTTCCAATTTTTACTTTTGTTTCTTCTGCATCTTTTTTAAAGTAATTTGTTTCTATTTTTTTTTTTTTTTTTTTTTTAAACGCCTTTTGAAGAAGCCCCTCAGACGTTCATTAAATGACATTTTGTCCCAAAAAAAACAAGACAGCAGGTAGTCAGCTTAATATCAATCGATCAATCAAAATGTTGGTGGTGCTGCTGCATCTGTTTACACTTATTAAAGCAGCAGCAGCAGCAGCTCTCTAACCTGTGGCTCCATATGAACCGCAGAGCTGAGTATTCCACTCCAGGAATAGATCGGAAACCACAGACCGTTTCAACCATCAGCTTCTCAGTATAGAGGTTAGCATGCTTATAGCAGAGCGTTTTCCTGACATGGAGGTGTTTTACAAAGATTCACTGACACGACCTGTAGTCATGAAATATTTGACAAACAACACATAAATAAAAACGTACAAGTGGACAAATATAATTTATAAATAGGTGTCGGGTCCTGACACAGTTAGAGGGCAAGCTAACACCAGGCTTGTACTTGAGTAATGATATACTTTATACTTCTACTCAACTACATTTAAAAGAGAAATTATTAACTTTACTCCACTACATTCATTTGAAAGCTTTAGTTACTTTTCACATCAAGATTGTCTATTTTAAAACAATCTTTTAACATAATGTATCTCTGCTGGAATAACTGTTTGAGGGTCAAACATGGTCTATCAGGAATGTGTTTACAACCGTAAAATGCTACTTGATGCAATCACATTAATTATATAATAATTTCATATAAAAAGGATCTGATTTCATATGGTAAAATATCACATGAAGTGGAAATGTTTTCTGCACTATGACTACTTTTACTTTAGATACTCTATGTGCATTTTGCTGATAATACTTCTCTACTATTACTTAGGTGGGACTTTAGATGTAGGACTTGTAATGTACTTTCCTATTAATGTTTAGGAACGTTAACTTAAGTACAGCATCCGAATACTTCCACCACCAATGTCAGGGTATATGCAGGAATCCTGAAGTCAAATGTAAGACCTTTTTTAAGACCCTTTCCATACATTTTAAGACCTCATCGCCACTTGGAGTTTTAACCGGTTACCTTGGCGACACACTTTACCTCACATTCACTATATACAGTATTGATTGTCCTTCCTCCTTATCTTCCAGCCATTTAGACGCTAACTTGCATTTCCCCATAACGATGTTGTTTAACAACCGGCGTAAACGGACCTTCGTGTGCTATCAAGCAGTGAGCGTGAGATGTCCTGTTCAGGTCAAACCCAACGGGATGCCATAAATAAACTACACAGAATCACACTACACACCTACGCAATGATTACATTCAGGCAGACTGTAGAATACAACCTCTTTGGACCATTTAGATACTTATTGAAAACAAGCTACAAAATGTAATACCTTGGAAAATGCCCTTTAATACTTTTTAATAGCCTTCATTTTCACTAAATTGATTTATCAACTTGTAATACTTGTTAAGACCCCGCAGACAGCCTGAATGTGCCAGAGTAAACACAAAGCTTCAGAAAACCAGCAGAGACACATTGTGACAAAGGGAGTGAGCAAAAAGCCATTAAGTGCGACTTCATGGATAATACAAATGACAGATTACTGTGACATCTATCAGCTGAGCTCCTGCTCTCACAGCTGGTGAGGCTTCTGAAAGACTGGAGATACCACAAATCACTACCGACAGGAGGACAACAAGGAGATAGAAACGGGGGGGGGGGATTAAATTCACTGATTACAGCCTGCCACACACACAAGCTAATGAACTGGTACAAATGCTAAGGCTTCCTAACTGCATCACTGTGATAAAACCCACACAAAACCTACAGACATTAGGGAAGCCTGCTCAGTGGATATATTTAAAAAGGAAGTAAAAAAACATATTTGTTTACTTTAGCATTTCAGGAAGCCAACACCTGCTCTCTGATGCATCTTAAACTGTCCCCTGATGTAGTGTTATTATCATTATTAACATCATCCCATTATTTTGAGTTGTAATCACAATGTGAATTTGCACTATCCTCATTTGAATGCACTATTATATTATATTACATTTTAATCTATGCAATATTCGATGTCTTTACTCAGCTTATTAAATCTTGTCTTTAATTGGTAACTGTATTCTATGTGATATCAATTTTCTGTGGTTATTTGTATGTATGTCAATACTCTACTGTGAAGCACATTTGACAGCAGTTCTTGTATTAAAGCTGCTATAAAGAAAGCTTATTATTACACTTTAAAATGGAGCAGGAAATTCATTTAAACACATTAATGTTTGCGTTTTTTTAACAAAAGCTTTTGGTTTTATAACACATTTTCAGTGTAGTTAGTTTGTTTATGAGATGTCAGTATCTACTGTGAAGCACTGTATAAAAGGTGCTATACAATAAAAGCTTAATATCATTATGTTCCAACCTGGGGGATGACACACTTTAAGAAGGGAGCAGCTAACACATTTTTGACACATGAATCACGTTTTTCAGCATTTCATTTACAGACACTTTTGGTTTTATAACATATTTTGAGTGAAGCATTAATATAATGTGTGGTTTTGTCAGTTTAAAGAAACGTTACATTGTCTCTGCTCCAGATAATAGCCAGACTCCGACCGTTGGTACAACCAAACAGACACTGTTCAGTCAACAGTCACAACAAAAACACCAATAAAGGACGTTTTAAAATGCCAAGAGTGAGAAGCTATTAATTCAAATACATTTTTGACACATGAATAGCATTTTCAGGGTTTATTTAACACAAGGTTTTGGTTTTATTGGACATTTTGATTGTAGTTTTAAATTAAAACTGTTGTATTCTATGTGATATACATTTTCTGTGACTATTTTACGAGATGTCAATTCTCTACTGTGAAGTGCTGTAAAAAAGCTTATTATTATTATTGTTATTATTATGATTATTATGGTCCAATCTATCATGTGGATGGTAGACTTTACAAAGGGAGCAGCTAATTAATTTGAACAATGTTTTGACACAGGAATAACGTTTTTCAGCGTTTTATTTTAAAAAGCTTTTGGTTTTATAACACATTTAGAGTATAGTTATAATATTCCGTGTCGTTTTGTCAGTTTAAAGAGACGTTACATTGTCCCTGCTCCAGATAATAGCCGGACTCCGACCGTTACAACAATCTAACGGACACTCAACGGTCGCAGTAGAAACAAAACAAATGGAGGTTTTAAAATGAGGTTTAAAGGAGGTCTTAAACAGGTTTCTCTCACCATGTAGAGGATGAAAGGGAAGCACAGCAGGAACAGCCAGATGTACAGATGTAACGCATTGACGAAGGTGTTTTGATCGGGGTCGTAGTACCATCCTCCGGTGACTGAAGCCCAGACCCCCTGCCTCAGGATCTGCAGAGTCTGAGACCCCATGTTCGGTTATCCCGACCGACGGAACTACTTGGTGGCAACCGGGCTAGTGATCGGTGAACATGGCTATGTTTTCAGACAGTGGCCTGAGAATCCCCCATGTAGCAGCAGCCATCTTCTCCTAGCTGCCAGCTGGGGCTCTGTTCGGTCCTCCAGCGAGTAGACAGCTATCCCACCACGCCCTGCGAGACGCTTCTTCTTCGTGGTAACCGGGAGTAGAAGAAGAAGAAGCTACGGTCCAAAGCGAAGTCCGCTGGAAGTGCGCCACACGTTGAAGATGATTTATGGAATGGCTATAGTGGCCAAACAGTGGTACTACAATTGCCGTGAACTCATATTGGCCGAAAAAGACTTTAGTGCAAATGAAAATCTAAGAATGTTTAACCTAAAAATCTGAGAATCCTGACTTTTTCCTCTGAATACATTTTTAATTATTTTTTCTGAAATAAAAACATATTTATTTTTCTTCTGAAAATCTCAGAATCTTGACTTTTCCACAGATTTCTGAATAAAATATAATTTGTCGAAAATATGAAAATATGTTTTCTGATAATTTTTTCCCCTGAAAATCTGAAAAAATAATAATTCTGAAATTACAAATATTTTGTTTTTGTCTGTAATTTTTTTCCTGAAAATCTCAGAACTCTCACTTACAAATATATATATATATAAAACATATTTTCTTTTCATTTTCCTGAAGAAAAAAAAATACTGCAATAAAAAAATCTCAGAATCCTGACTTTTCTCAGAATTCTGAAAAAATAGCTTATCTTTTGGAATTCTGAAAAATATGGATATTTTCTGATTTTTTTCCCCCCTGAAAATCTCAGAATTCTGACTGCGCAGCACGAACACTTGTTTTGTCCTTATTTAAATCATTAGGTCAGGGTCTAAAAGTTGTTTAATGCGATAAAACAGTGACATTCTCTCCCCATTCGTCTGACTCAGAGCATAGGGCTCTTATCTGACTGAGCCGAGAGCGGTGGATCGGAGGCTGGGCTTAAGGGAAACTCAACTGCGCATGCTCCGTAGGCCCACATACGGGTACTTTTGCTCTTCATGCGCCACGGAGCAGCTCTCATATGAATGAACCGGAATTAACGGAGTAAAAATGATAATATTCACCACTTTTCCACTTTTTTAATGCCCGTTTCTGTTCCTTGAATTAATAATTCCTCAATGACATTTGACTTTACCATGAGTAAAATTGCACACGTAAAAAAATCATGAAATAAAACGTGTCTTTAAGGTTATCTGATCATATATAAACAAAGGGCGCCCACTATTGGTCATACTGTCCCATTTTAAACTCAGCTTCTGCTCAATTTATAACCTTTTGTAGTCTTGCATGAAATACAAAATAAAGGAATAAAATTGATATAAACCTGTATTATAATGTTCATTTTCAAGTAGAAAGTTCTGTATCAAAAAACGTACTTAAGTAAAAGTACAAAAGTAGCCTATAAATGTCCAATTAATTGTCAAAATAAATGTAGAGAAATGGACAGGATGAACTTCTAACATTCAGCATTGCTTGGTTCTCTCCCCCTTTTTGTTGCCTGCTTATTTTCCCTAAATTAAGATTTGTTTTGTGACGTTTTACTTAAACATTACTAGGAAGACAGACAGCAAAAGTGTATACAAATAAAAAGTAACATTTTGGCAATTGAGACTTTGGAGAAAATATGAACAAATGGTGACATCTGCGACTTATACTCCCCCATTTAACTACTCGTCATACTGTCCCATTTTAATATGTCCCCATTTTCTGTTAAAATTACACTTTTTGTAATCTTAGTTAAAAAGACAAAATCATTAGTGTTGAAAGCACTCACATTCTTAAGAAATACAATATATTTTAAATGATATTTTGTCCAAATCATAAGGAAAACTATAAAAAAACATTAGAGACGAATACTCAACCAACAAACCAGGAAACACTAAGTGATATATTTTAATACAAAAACACAGAAGTATTCCTTACAAAAAACTGATGAAAGTGTCTGAAATCAAAGAGAGGTGACGAGTCAGATAACATGATGCGTTCTGACACATCACCCTGTGTCAGTAAACCGACACTGATGCTGACGTCAGCTTATCAGCAAGAAAACCTCATCCTTAGTGAATTCTGCTAAATGCCTGCTGACATCAGGCACTCAACCCGTTAGTAGCACAGCTCAAAACTCATCACATGCACAGGACTCATGTTACAGAGTTAACGTAGTTCTGGCTGAGAGAAGCTGCCTTTTGTTCCGGTGTAGGTACCAGATGCGTTCGGCCTATCAGATCTGTTCGGGGTCCGTTACGCTTATCAATGACCTCACACGTTGGCTGTACGGCAACCCAAGAGGACATTTTACACGGCCAAATTCCACAAAGAATATAAAAAAATAACAATCGACAGTGAATGTATGTTACTATGCGTGACGTCATTGGTAAGCGTAACGGACCCCGAACAGACCGGTTCATTCTGAGCCTCAACTGATCAAATGAGTAGAGGGTCTTGCACATATGGAGAGGAAACAAAAATACTCCTGAGCTGTGGTTTCAGTTAGTGCTGTACGACTTTCCTTTCTGTATATTCCCAGAGCGATACGAGCATCTCCTCACTGCAGCCTGGCTCTCTTCTCTGGGGGGGGCTTGGTGGGTGGAGCGGGGGCCGAGGACTTGGTGCCCGGTTCCCTCTCCTCTTGTTTAACAGCCTCTGCCGGGGGTTCAGGCTCCTTCTTCACCTCAACTGCAAAATAAAAGCATGAACTAAGAGGAAACTCATGGATTGTTCCAGCTCTAAATTTCACATACAAATCTAAACATGTACTTTGAAATGATATCTTAATGTAAAGACAACATTTCCTAGTTATGCACAGACCCAAAGTTAAGTGTAAATATACTACAAACAAAACCAAACTTAGGGCTTTTGACCAAAGAGAAAATCTAAGCAGCAAAATCATCAATTTGGATAAGGTCAGTCATCAGACCTGGAAGATATTATTTTAATTAAATCAGCTTTCTCTGAATATAACTCACTGCATGACTTGCCTTGCAGTTTTTTGAGCACGGTAAAAATGTTGTTTTTGAAATGTTATGAAATATGGATTAAAGGCTAGTGACTGATCCGACCGGCCCACCTCGGTACTGCAAGTAAATACCGCTAGTAAATTGTCGACGGGGGGACGGGGGGTGCTAGTGACTTATCCGACCGGCCCACTTCAGTACCGGCCCATCGGGAATCGTCCTGAACGTCCCGATGGCCAGTCCGCCCCTTCATTCAATGTTACGCACTGATGTCCACAGACTGATACTTATGTCACTTTGTGATCTGAGTATATACAGC
>NW_011338195.1:0-3554 GCF_000735185.1 Notothenia coriiceps
GAAAAAAAGACAAACGCTGGATTTCTTTCTTTTGATGTGTTCGAAAAATATCACTCGTCGCCGGCTTGAGCTTCAATCTCAGGATCCATGTGTTTGTGATCCTCTCAAGAATGGAAGTAGTCGTCATCATTTCCCCAACATGATGTTTCCTCACCTCCTGTTGCTCTGCAGGAGTGCAGCCCAGCAGCATGTAGAGCAGAACGTGTGTGTGCGTGTGCGTGTGTGTGTGTGTGTGTGTGTGTGTGTGTGTGTATTGAGCTCTTATTTCACCACCTCTTTCCTGTCAGTGGCTGTACCAACAGATTAGATCAATCAAGTGGCAGTTATGTGATATTGATCCGAGGACGGTCAGCAGGCTCTTGGTTCAATAACTCTTTTATCACACCGCTATATCACCGATACATGTTAGAGGGGCCTCACAGGGGGCACAGCCAGTGCTTAAATAACAGATTCAATAGTGAGTCATTCCTGTGACTTTCCTCTGACTCAGCAACACAATCATAGATTCTCTTCAATCTGTCCCTAGCTGCTCATGACTGTGTTTCCCCCACACTGACACAGCACAACACTGCTCTGTTCCCAAATCAGTTTTATAATATCCGGTAGAAATCCTGTCAGTCAGCAGATGCGGCAGCTCTGTGTCTCTGGTGCTATTTCCTTCTCATCTGTGAAACAGGAAGGAAGAGAAAGTTGAAATGATGTTTTGCAGGTCTGGTTGAAATGAGTGAGTTATGAAAGCAGAAGGGAATTGGGATATTTGTAATTATATTTGGCTCGGTCGTTTCCTCTACCTGATGAGCAAAGACAGAGACAAATAACATTTCTATGTATAGAGGATATTTTGTTATTTCTCATTCAAGTTGCATTTAGCCGGTAATTCCCACTGATGATATAAAAATATGATGTTTGAATGGTTTTGATTTGGTTACAAATCTCAATCTGTGACAATATCAATAGTTCAAAATGGGTAGACACTATGCCTATGAATTAATATACGACAAATCCTTATATTTAAAAATCAGTATAAATGTGGTGGATGATATACATTAATCAGACTGAATGGCTTTATGTTTGTAACAAGTAACTTATCTGCTCTTTCCCTGATCGGTATTAATCTTTAGGCTTCCTTCAAGCATTAGACACAACATTGGCTTAGATTTGTGTGCATTCAACATAGACTGGCATTCAACACACGTTTGAGTTAAGTGACTGCTAAATACTAAAGGCTGACGGTCATTTGTAAAGTGCGTCTATGCGACAAGATCCCCAGGTATACAAGACTGTATCATCTGCATGCAAATGAGTATTAATTCCATGTGCTTTAACAGCTATTATTTATTTAAAGAGAAATTAGTTTCTCGAGTCAGTATGTAAGCCAGTTTCAACTGAGCCCATTGACTTTGACATATACAGTCCTACCTGAGACATCATTGCTAAACCTGCAGTACAAAAAGCTATTCTTAGCTCGGAAATGTATTATTTTGAATCCTAACTGCACTGTTAATAGTGAAGCAATAAGCTATAACATACCAACCAATGAATGCAGCATTTTAACATCATTAGACATCATTATCAGTCAGCTATATTCTTACAATGGCTCTATTGTTTTACAGTATACTGTATTTCAATCATGTCTCCATGGTTTCTTTCACTCACCTTCCTACATATTGCGGCATTAAAAGGGATACACCCAGTTCTCATTAAAACCGGCCCGTGTTGGCAGACTTTGCTGTGTTAGTGTTAGTTTGCGGTTTATTCATCAGTGCGGTCCTGTTGCTGTTTTTAGCCGATGAAGTTATGCAACACCCACTGTCCCAGTTTCAAGAATCTCTGTTTTTGTCAGGATCTTTTTCCTTTCTAATCCTCTCAGGTCTGGATTTAATAAAAGCTAATACACTAGAAATAGTCTCCTTAAATCCAAATGTCATCCTCTGTCCGTTTCTTTTGCCTCTCTTCCTCCCTCGGCTTTGCTTTGCCAATCCTTCATCAATCATCACTCCTCCTCATCCTCATCACTGTGTTTCTGACAGCTACACTGGAGGTGTGTGTATGCAGACCTGGGTAGTAAAAAGTGTCTGGTGGCTGCTGATAAATGTGGCTTCTCTTTTATGGAGGCATGATCCTGACCTAAATAGAACAAAACATTGAGAACAGGATGATCTCACCAACTGTTTCTGACATGCATACACTGGGTTTTATATAACACCTGTAAGTTATATTATATAAATGTATTGCTTTTCTAAGGGGAATTATTGCATTTCCTGGTTTCCTTATTTCTCCTAATTATTGTATTTTATGGAAGTGGGCCAGCGACACTGGAGTGAGAGTGAGGCACTTTTGTTGAAACGAGAAAATAAAAAATCAAACTTTCCTCACCAACTATCCTCTCTCTCTCCAACTCTCTTTATGCAACTACTTCCTCTGCAGGTGCTCTCTTTTCCTGAGATAAACCTGCCAGTTTCCACTAGAATAAGTCCCTCTGCTCCAATTACAACCAGCCAAACAGGTAAAACAAACATAGTTACTGCAGACAGGCTGACATCCGCAGGGGGAACTCAGTCTGGAGGTCTGCAGAGAGAAGGTCGAGGCTTTTCCTCTAACATTGACACATGCTTCTTATACTTAACGCCAACACCTGTTGACCAGAGCCCTATAAGGAAGGAAAAGGTCATTTGGCCTCTCTGAGAATTCAATAACTCTTCATTTTAACTTGTTGAATACCTAATCGACCAGGTAACCAGGCAACAAAATACCAAAAAAAAACATTTTCCAGAGTTGCTTGGCAACAAAATGTAATTTAAAATGGTAAAAACATACTTCTTATTGCGAGCTTAAATAACAATCCAGAGTCCGAAATGTTGCAATTTATTTTGGTTAAGGGCTCTGGTGTTGATGTGCAGGGAGGGACTCTGACTCATCAGTTAAAGGTTGAGAAGGCAGACAGACCTAGAGAGAGTGTGTGGATTTAAATGTCTTACGAACATCATGTAAACTCTGACTGTGAAGGGCTTTGAAATGCAACAAATTGGCTTCTCGCCATAAATAAAAAGGACCTATAAGTCATTAGATCTTGGCCATTGATATAAGGGTTCATTTAATATAACATAGATTGTGTTTCTATATAGTTTAGCTTCAAGTATTGTATGGTAGTTTTGTCCTTTACTTCTACTATTATGTTGTTTTAATTGTTTTTTAAATTGTTTTAAATTGTTTCTATTGTTTTTGTTGTTTTTGTTTCACCCTTTTTAATTTTGTAGCACTTTGAGCTTTGTTTACGCAAATGAAAAGTGCGCTTATAAATGAAATGTATTATTATTATTATTACTACTCCCCAAGTATTTTTTTCATCTGTGCCGTTTTCATTTTAAAAACAACTATTTATTTTTTCTAATTCAGTTTCTCCGTCTTATTTATACAATTTATATTCTCCAAGTAGGAGCTACAACTGCATTTTATAGTGCAATCATCTATTGTACAATTACCCGGGCCGTCCCTCCCTACAGGCCGATCATGCAGACTGCGTGGGGCCTCACCTTGCGGAGGGTGCCTCAACT
>NW_011338196.1:0-2815 GCF_000735185.1 Notothenia coriiceps
ATTTCAAGTATACTACGTCATCGAGTGGCGCCGAAGGACTGTTTAAATGCATGTTAAATGCCCAGCATTCGGCGCCACTCGATGACGTAGTATACTTTAAATAGTGGCTCTGCAGCCGGTGTACTCGACATTGAGAAACGGCCACTGTCTGTCTTCTTCTGCTGTTTCCTTTAGTCGTTACTTCCTGTCTGTCTTCTTCTTCTGCTGTTCCCTTTAGTCGTTACTTCCTGTCTGTCTTCTTCTGCTGATTTCTCTGAGGTTGAGCTCTCTGTCTTTTAACCTCTTTCCGTCTCTTGTTCTCTTTTTGTTAATGATATGAACGGGAAAAGTAATTAATCCTGTCAATTAAATGTAGTGGAGTCAAAGTAAGTAGTAGAATAAAATGGAAAAACTAACTACTAGGTAAAAAGTACCTCAAAATATTCCTCAAGTGTAATACTGGATTCAATGGACTTTCCACCACTGTATTAGCTTATATTAAAATTGAGTGTGTTTATCAAAAGTGCGTCGCTGAGGGTCTTAACAAACTAAACCTATCCATGTCATGGTACCAGCTGGTGATCTCACTTTGAGGAGGAAGTATAGTGGACATGAGAAGCTAGACATGAAGGAAATGAAGCAGACTGTAAATCGCTGAGGGGGGGGGACTCTTTGTGTTTGTACCTTTTTCAAATCTCTCAGGCATCACGTGTCACATCCTGTCTGATTTTGTCCGGGGGGCCGTGTGTCATGCTGTTTAAAGCTGATCAGTTTAAGTGGAAATATTGCGGTTTGGCCACCCCAAACACAAACCATACAAAGCCCCTAGCAGCCCAAAATGTTGCTTAGTGCCCGGTTTAAATTAGTAATTAGTTTGTCTGCGGACAGTGGCAGATGTGGCCTCAATTGACCACAGCTGTGCCACTACAGTTAAATATCCTAATCTACAATATTTCTATCCAACAATATATACTTCTTAGAGACAATTGGTGTGTTCTTTAATTCTTTATTTGTTCCTAAATTGTTCATCTTATGTCTGTAACCTGGTATATAAGGAAATGTATAATTATATGTTGCATTACATTACATCTAGCCAAAGTGACTTACAATAAGTGCAATAAACCATAAAGATACAACTGAAAACCAAGAAGAATGCAGATGTATACACTTTAAATGAGACAGCCCTTGTTAGTGCTTGTGCATTAATGGCCAATGTATAATATGTGTGTTGTTTATACCTCTATATGATCGACAAGTAATGGGTTTGAATTATTTCTTCCTTTTGTCCTACAGAAACTTTTTGTTATCATTACCTTCAGCAAGCACATAGTGGAGCAGATGGTGTCACTCATTGGGTAAGTGTCTGTCTGTCTGTCTGTCTGTCTGTCTGTCTGTCTGTCTGTCTGTCTGTCTGTCTGTCTGTCTGTCTGTCTGTCTGTCTGTCTGTCTGCCTGCCTGCCTGCCTGCCTGTGTGTGTGTTGCATTAATCGGTACTTTGTGCAGTCATTGTTCTTTCCCCTGGTTTTGTGGTTAGCGATGCATTCGTAAACATTTTCAGATGTATTTCAACCACTGATTGTAGATCCTGTTTGAATAAACACTTTCACTGGGGGGGGGGGGTGGTACGAGCATGCTCTTTACATTTTTCCAGGCAGGCAGGTTTCTCTCCCACCCCCCCACATACAATTCATCTCTGCAGCATTGGTGGTCAGGCATGTGAGGTCCCATCTGAAACATGTTGTTGTTCTGACTCACCGAGTTCAGCTGTGACTGAGAGATGGACGAACACGCAATCATTTACTTAGAGAAAAACTAAAGAGACATAAAACATAATTGTAGTATAAAAATGATGTGACACTGTGGCTGTTATAACATGTTTTGACTCCAAATAATAATAATGTTTTTTTAATTTATTTATTTTGAAAAATAAGAACTTTCTCTAGCTAATAAAAGATGTTGTGACTCGAAATAAATTTAAAAAACTTTCTTTGACTTTTATAATAGGTTGTTACTGTATAATAAATAATAATAATAAATGTATTTAATTCAAAAAAATAAAATAACTTTCTCTAGCTGATTAAACATGTTGACTTGTGACTCTAAATAAATCATTAAAAACAAAGAAGAAAATAAAGGAGATTTAATACATAAATAAAAAAGGAAAACACTTTTCCTGGCTAAAGCCCCAAAGCCCCCCTCTGCGGGTACTTTTTTTTTTCACGACACTGTCTCAGGGGATCTTAATATTTAAGAACCTATTAATGTGTTATACCAGATTAACGGGAATAATCTCAGCTAACAGACGAAACAAACAATTTTTACCAAAACAAAACACAAATCTCATAAGAAGCATCTAAATGACCCCTGAGCGAAACATGCTAACCGATAATCACTCCTAGCTCCCTTATTCCTTATCCTAGGTGCACACCCAACACATCGTTTATGATCACAAGGAGACACAGAATCTAACGGTGCCCACCCCAACACTGAAAGATACAAACTCGCGACGTTATCAACAAAAACGTACATCAAAACAAGTGGCGATAGGTAGCCCACAACGCTAACATGGTTTACATTCGTCTTTGTCTGGTCTAAACTGGTCTTCAATGGCATTAAAACGATAAAAACGATGCTGTAGTTAATCCATAGGTTAATATCCAATGTGGCTGCGTCCCCTTTGAAATGTTCTGATAATCCATAAGCAATAAAACAGCTTTTCAGTTGCTTTATATCAGAGCATATATATTCTCCCCTCTGCTGCAAGCTAGCATGTGCAGAGACGCCACCTTTTTTTTTAACATGAGTGTGTGTGGGACGATTTCCCTTGGATTCTATT
>NW_011338197.1:0-18183 GCF_000735185.1 Notothenia coriiceps
TGTGTGTGTGTGTGTGTGTGTGTGTGCGTGTGTGTGTGTGTGTGTTGTGTGTTGTGTGTGTGTGTGTGTGTGTGTGTGTGTGTGTGTGTGTGTGTGTGTGTGTGTGTGTGTGTGTGTGTGTGTGTGTGTGTGTCTGACTAAATCCTGGGCACAGCTGTACATCCAAGCAAGCAGCAATTCAATTAAAAAGGAAGTCACTTTAAACAAGTTAAATGAGCATTCACATATAAATATTTTGGAAAATTAATTTATTGCTATTTTGTACATTAAATATTACACTGTTATAACAGTAATACACAGCTATTAAACCCATGTTACACTATTATAACACCCATATTACAGTGTAATTAGACACATATTACATCAATACTAAACCAATAGTACACCGTAATTGCACTATTAAAACACCCATGTTACACTGCTATTTAACATGTAATACATCTATATTACACTGTGAGAACACACACATACACATTAATACACACATGTTACACTATTATTGCACCCGTATGACACCCATATTATACCCATGTTAAACTCTTTTGAGCTATATTACACTGTTATTAGACCTATTTTACACTGGTTTAACACCCATATTACACAAATAATACACTATAGTTTCAATGTTATTACACCTATTTTACAAATGGACACAGTCTGTCAAATGATTGTGTCTCCCAGGATAAAACACCATTTAAGGGTTAAGGATATAGAATTTTTAGCAAAATAATATGTGAATCAATCTCAGGCTTCTTCTTACATCTGCACTCCATCTGCACTCTTCCCACGTTGTGCGGTTGACACACATCGACCCTTGACCCTTGCAGACCGTATGCCTGCGGATTTAAATGACAGGACTCATGTCGGCCAATCCACCTCCATGTATCCTTCCTGTCAGAGTGGAGATATGTCTGGACTGAATCATTAGTTATTCTCCAAAGTGACGTACGTGACACGAATATACTAATTATTATAAAAGACCCCCATCACCCCAGCCACAAACTGTTCTGTCTGCTGCCGTCTGGCAGGCGGTACTGCAGCATCCGGACTAAAACCACCAGACTCAGGGACAGCTTCATCCCACAGGCCACAAGAACACCTGAACGGCTGAAACAACATCTATAACATTCATCTGCTACTTAGTATTTATTCATCCATTTCTCTAATATATCATTCCAATAACTTGCATATAGACTCTTATTTCACTATTTCACTTTTTTAAACTATTTTTCTTGTTGTATTTACTATTTACTGGCACTATATTTTTCTGTTTATCTGTGTTATTGTGTTGCTCTGTTGGAGAAGCCTGTGACCTAAGATTTTTATCGGCATAACTAAACTGTAGATATGTTCGTATGACAAATAAAGAACCCTCGAACCTTGAATCTTGAATGTATACATGCTGTATATTGCTTTAAAGCCCTTTACTAATAGGTGAGCAGAGGCCTATATAGTACTTCTAACTGAGCAAAGTTGATTCAAAATAGTCAGACTTGATTTAAACTAAAGGTAAACTTTCAAACTGGATTCAAATGAGTGGGAGGCGTGTGGCGCAACATGTTCAGACTGGTTATACTGGGATAACTGGTTTAATTTAGAATAAGATCAGAAAGCTTTATGCAGTGCTGGACACTAAACAACATTTATTTTATTATACATTGATAATATATTAAATGACAAGTCTATGACACTTCTACAATGATCCTCATAAATAGATTATATTTGAACAGTTGGTTTGGAGATATTTGAACAGTTGGTTTGGAGATGTGTAAATGTTTTTTTGTTGACCTTCCAGCTGATTTTGTTGGGCTGTCTGATTAAGTAAGAAGACTCAATGTCTCGCAGCCATTGATTTGTCAATTGCAATTTTTAAAGAATCCGTAAGGGCGATGAGGACAATCTGTCCGAGATGGATACAATTTATTCTCCTCTGTGTGACTTTGATGTGATTATTTTATAATGTTACAGGATTTGTTTTCTGGGAAGCATATAGATGTTAAAAAGAAGCGGCCCAAGGTTTGAGCCCTTGGGAACTCCCACATCATGTTAGTTTGCTCGGTTGTAGACCCTGACTTGTTTGTCATCTCGGAGAGTTTGGGAGACAACAAATCTGACCACGCATTTGAATTACAGCTTCATGTTCTTTCTTTAGGAGAGAGACTTCATTATGAGGCTTAAGCTCACTTTGTAGCAGCATCTCATCTTGCTGAGGTCAACACATACTCAATAATGACTCCCATCAGCCCTCACCCGCTTCTTACCTTTTCTCATTTCTTTCCTGTCTTCATCTTGTCTCCATTACTTCCTCTCTACAGGTGTCTCTATATTTTAACAACTTTATGATTCATTTTATAACTTTCAATTATACCAAGTTCTTCCTAATCTAGCACCTCTCATTTCCCTGTTCCCTTTTTTTCGTCTCCTACTGCCACCATCTCCTCCTGGTTAGTCTATCTTTAATTTCTCATATGTTCACTTTTCACCACTTTTTTCTCACTCCACCCTAGCTTGCTGTAATACAAGTATTGCTCCTCTTCATCATTTCACCGTCTTTCCTTTACATGTTAAATCCTCTCCGCTCTTATTCCCCCCGTGAGTGGTCATTATTTTCTTTCTTAGTCTTTGCCAGGTTACCTTTTTCAATCAACATTTTCTATCACCTTTTGTGATTGTGTCATTTCTTCCGACTGTTCATCAGTCTCAATTTCCTGCCCGATCCCGGTCTCCCCCTCTCTTCACCCTTCTCCCCACCTGGTTTCCATCTGCTCAGTCTTTGGCCTCTCAATGATGGTGTGATTTCCCCAGGGCCGTGCTATGCCCCCCCCCACCCTCCTCTTCTTTGCCAGCAACAGTGGCCTTGGCGAAGGTGTTCATCTGGCTGAGGTGAGGGGCTGTGAAGCCTCTGAGAAAGTAGGTAGAAACAGCAGAGTGAACACACACCGTGTTAGTGTCCCCGTGGAGACTCAGAGCTGATGTTATGTTCATAACTATTAATAACAATGATTTAGTATGGGTTCATTGCTTTCACAAACTATGCGATTTATTAATATTGGCTTGAATGGAACTTTTTTCCCAAAGAATGTTTCCCATAAATATTTCAGTATTTTTTCAAATGTCTGAGTGTGGAAACATGACTGAGCTGCTCACTGCCACAGTCTGCTGACCTCAGTGCTGCACAGTGGGGTAAATGGTCTTTATTTCAGCCGCTGTTCCTCATCTGTATGGTAGTCCTCTTTTGGTTTCAGGAGCAAGATATCCATAGATGGATATTTTCTTTAAGAGCCAGGCATTCTGTTGAGTCTCACATGTTGTGTCGCTTCAAAGCTAATTCACCTCTGTGGGCGATTGAAAGAATACTCACAAAAACTCTGTTGGAATCACACCCATAAGTAAATGCATTTCATTGTTGATTGATTGACATCTGACACAGCTAATGATGAAAGCTCTCTCTTTCTAAACAGACTTGGATAGAAGCCAGGACTCGAGTACTCCATCTCTGCCCCATTGGTCAAGAAAAACGCAACTAAATAACTCAGAGGCTCCTGAAGAAGTGCAGCAGGACGAGAACCAGCTGAGGAGGCTTTACTGCCCTCCAACAACACTGAGAAACTGAAGCATTGACTTTAATTAAATGTATCATGTAATCTGTTGACATTATACATTTAATTAAAGTCAATGTGTCAGTGAAAAACAAGAATGTTTATGTCTCCAGGGTTGCTGATAGCTCAGTGGGTAGAGCTGGTCATATGCAGAGATTCAGTCTCTTCGGAACTACGCAGGTTTGGGGTGACCAGGTGCCAACAAGTTGGATGTGAGACAGTGTGTTTGTGGGAGAAAGCAGGACATGTTACTGCGATGCTAAGCACTAGTTTAGATTTAAATATAATGTCCATCCATCCCTCAAAAATAAACATTTATTTTGAACTTATACAGTAGCCTTTAAATATTCATTCAAACGCTTTACTATACATTGATTTGTTTGCACAGGCATGAGCCAGGCATTTCTTGAGAGTCTTGCATGTAGTTTTGATTCAAAATGCATTCACCTCCATGTGCGATTGAATCAACCAAATGCTGGACTTCGTCTCAATTTGTGGGACGCAGGACATAATGAGATAATACTGAAGCAACCTAATGTTTTTGTGATTTCATCTCCTTGGATCAGTTCAATAACGCCAAGCTTTGCTGCAGGAGGAAGTTTTCTTAGATCTTGCAAACTCTTGAGGAGAACCTACCTAACGTCCAGCTAAAGTGAAAACCCAAAAGGCCTTCAGAGCTTTGGTTGCTCTGTTCTGGGTAATGCTTCCTTCACATGATACGCTAATTTGCTCTTTGATCTAGTTAGTTAGCTATTTATTTTTCTTCTGATTTGACCTCGCCTGCTAGCTTTTATAGCTATTATCTGAATGGTTAGGCGTCAAAATGTCAGCGGCAATGAGGCAAACTTAGGGATCAGCACTCGAAGACAATTTCAAATGGTGTGTGATGCCGAGGGTAGCTCCTCCGCCCAGATGGACGGTTCTCTCCATAGGAGCCGCAGCAGAGCCAACGCAGAAGATTTTGTGAGTAGCATCATGGACTAAGCTGAAACTGTTTTTTCCACCCGGTGTTGCAGATTGAAAATAAAGGATGTGCTAATCCTTTAATCCATAAAAGCAGTTTTTTTTTTTTCTGTCTCTCCACCACTTTGGTCCACATAAAAAATATCATGAAAGCTGAATAATTACCATGAAGTATGCATGTGTGATCGAGTGTGTACGTCTATATATAAGCAAATACAATTTGACTCACTTTATACTCTGTAATTAGAGTATGTGTTATCTGGCAGTTCTTTGACAGTGAGCCCTGGCATTGATGTTGCTGCCTCAGGAGCTGCTATTGTAAGAACCAAAAGCATTTAATAAGCCCGCCTAATTACAGAGTGAAAAATAGAGGAAAGGAGTAAAAGGAAATGGAAACAGAGTAGCAAAAAAAAAGAGCACGCTAATTTTTATATTTGCTATAACATTTATTCATCGGTTAACATTCCTTTAAAGATTGACATGTGGCTCCAGCCTGTGCTGTCTTTATCTCTTGGTGTGATCAGCAGGTTACCTCAAAGATTCTCCTCCTCTCAGCAGTGCGAGGTGTTAGATTGAATGAAGTTCTTTCTGGCATATCTAAATGTTATCAGTTCTCTGGCAGTCAGTCCCTCAGAGGTGTTACAGTCTGGAACTCTGCAGCCACAGAAAGGCTGCCCATCAACTCAAAGGTCACAATCCTGCATTCTGCAGCATGTCTCCTACCATTGTCCTCGACTCAAACCTCGGACGCTCCAACATTCTCTCATTTAAAATCACTTTAAAACAAATACAAGTTCTCCATACTTGCACTGGTGAAGTAGCTTGGCTAAATTCATTGGATGTTTTTCACTTGAAAACACCTCAAGATGGTGCCACCTATTGAGAGCAGCAGTCTTCGTCGCCCCAAACTACGCAGCCCCTCTGCGGCCCGTAGGTGCCAGGATACCACGGCAAAACAGAGCCTGCCCAGGTATGTCTAAACAAGTACCCGCCTGTACAGTGGGGTTAGGCGGTCATTTTGCAGCTCGTGGTATACAAATAGACAATGGCTAGAATATTCATGTGAAAATAGTGCCATATTCTGCCATGCCTGTAGAAATGTTGGGTCAAAAATAATGCATACAATAGCACAGATGCCTTCACCACGAATGGCTACAAAAATATCTCATATCCCAAGCTTATTATCAACGAGCTGATGTTGCAGCTGAAATGTTCTCCAGGTCACAAAGTCAACCTCACATGATGATGTGATACCAGTTTTCAAGCACAGTAAATATTCTCTTCCCAGCGTATATGATGGGACCAAGGTGATGATTTAGTACATGGTTTTAATAATACTTTTGCTTTTCAATGTTTGCCATTTCAAACCATGAGCTGGTTTGAATAATATTTGCCTTGATTTACAATATGTTCTCATTTGTTCTATCAGTACAGCTTTGAAGCTTTTGTGCTTTTCTTTGCCATAGCCCACTTTGGACTATATGAAATATTTCAGGATTGCACTTTTAACTCAATTGAAATGTTCTCACTTGCTTGGTTTCAAAACATAACAAATGCCATAATATGTTAATTGGGGACCATCAATGCTATTTTCCATTGCTGTTGCCGGTCACTATTGCTCATGTAAACCTACTACTGCTGCGCCCCCTGTAATCTCAGATGCACCCTGAGTCATTTTGTTCTGGAACCGGGCCTGTACATGGCCATATACTAAACAAAATACAGACTACAGAGCCCATTCCGTGTCCTGTTATTGTTTACTTCCTGTCTGCCTTCTTCTGGTGATTTATCTGACGTCCAGCGCTCCGTCTTTTAACCTCTTTTCCTTTCTCTTTCTTGATCCTCCTTAGCAACCTTCATTATAGTCCTTGACAGCGGTCTGCACTGCTGTATTAACAACGTGTCACATGTTAAGAATTTACAATCAGAATCGAGTATTCAACTAAGCCCTGTAATACAAGTTGTTAGTAGCCTTAAGGGCCTACAGTTGTTATGCTATACCACATTGCCCTTCACTGGATACATAATGAGCTGCACTAAACTACATTTTAGCATTTAAAATACCTAGCCATTCTTTTGCGGTTATTTTGGTGAAAGTAACTAAAAAGTAACTAAAGTAGTGTAAGTCATTACATTTCAGAGACAGTAATATTGTAATGTAACTTATTACTTTCAAAAGAGAGTAATAAGTAATATGTAATATATTACATTTTGGAAGTAACTTGCCCAACACTGCCTGAGACACAGTATCGTGAAAAAAAAAACGGGGACCTTGGGGCTTAACTTGATCAATTCACAAAATCAATTCAACATGTTTTATCTATTAATGATGTTCTGTGTATTTACTTGGTTCAGTGTGTGCTTTAAATATACACAACATTAGGAAATGCTGTCATACCTTTTTAATAATATAAAGGATCTGTTTGATAGTAAAGCACACTGATTCTTTGTAATTTGAGCAGCGATAAACAGCCGGGCCACATGTTTTTTACAGCGTCCTGCTTCAGTTGTTGCTCCTGGCTCTGAGCCAGCAACTGTATAGATGTGAGTACAGTATGACCGTGTGTGCACACACAGAGGGGCCACATCATGGTACACTTTATGTATGTGTGAGTGGTTCACAGTGAGGCATGAACGCGAGTAGGGTGTGTGCATGTGTGTCTCTTTGTGCGCGTGTAGTACATTCTCAGAAAAACTGAAGATGTTAACTTTTTTTTATGTAAGGGTGCATACGGTACATGGACTCACACTGAAACAGACACACACAAGTACGTATACACACTTACGGGGTGACAGAGTGCACTGGCTGAGCTCAGATAAACCAATGGCAACCTGGGGAAGGAGGAATGTGTATGGCGCTGGTCCAAGAGAGGCCGTCAGAATCCTCAGCAGGCAACCCCGGTTGTCTTAGTGAACACGAGTGTGAGTGTGTGGGTCTGCACTAGAAGCTGGTAGGGGTAGTAATTGTGTTCTAATTTTACCCATAGATTCTTGTGAATTGAGTGAATTTATGCAACTTCAATTAAACATTTTGTTGAGTTAAAGCACACCACAATATATGCAAAGCTCTCTCTTCTCAATATGGTGGGAATAGGATGAAGCACAGCATTGCCTTATCTGCAGCGTTGCTATATCTAAATTCCTCAGCAGCTACTGGATGCAATGGAGCATCTGGAGGTGAAGAGTTTCCTTTCAAGTCGGCAGTAAGGAGATCTGCCCCCTAGGGAGGACATAGAGATCGAGGGTGGGCGTTGTTATAGTGCCACTCATCCCACTAATCCCAAAAATACAGCATGATGTCATGCAGATTCCAAGCGTGGACTGCAGCAGCTGAAACAGGATCATGTGTGCACTTGACGAATGCACACCCGAACATGAATAAAGTAAAAGGAGAGAGGTGTAAGGAGGGAAAAAGGAGGAGATTGAAGAACTGTTTAAAATATTCAACCCGCCTTCCATTAACTAGCCGTAGGGATGGGAACACGACCTGCACTGTACATCTCATGAGAGAGAGAAGGAAAAAAAGAGGGAGAGAAAGACGGTGCACTGTGGACCTCTCATCCGGTAGCCCTTGAATCCAGCTCAGCATTTTCTCAGTGATGTCATCTCTTTTTCACTCTCACTTCACCCTCTTCACTTTCTCCCTCACCTCCATCTGCTCTCTCTCTCTCACTCCATCCTTCCTGGGCTTTCTGCGTCTCGCACGCACATGTTCGCATCTCCCCCTCTCGGCACTTTCACAACGTGTGGTGCATTACAATATACGACGCATCTTGTCCAGCACACATCGACCCCTATAAATCTGTAGCGACGTGCAGTCATCCCGAGTTCAGCTGGGACAGGAGGTATGGGGCTCGCTCATTTCGGTGCATACCTCTCCATCCTCCCGTTTCTTCACACTCCAGAAGAGCAGCATCATCTGACAGGCAGGGAGAACACTGTGTTAACTAACATGGAAATGGCTGCCAGCTGCACGGACAGGGGGGGACACATTGTGCTTGCAGCTTTTTATTAGGTATGAAGAGAAGGGAGAGGTATGGTGAGAACATGGAGGAGAGGAGGGCAAGGAGAGGAGGAGTGTATCTAGCTCAGGCACACAAAAATACTCTTCCTTTGAAGTAGTCATTATTTTTTACAGCAGTGGAGTTTGATGTTAAATATTTACAACGTAGACAGGTTTGGCTCACTGAAGAAGAAAAAGTGAATTCCATGAGGGAAAATTTAACAAAAACTGAAAAGCGTGCGCTAAGATTTGTGACTTTAGGTGCGAGCCCTCGGCAGGAAACGGACCGGTCTCTGCCAGCAAGAACTGGTCTGATCTGCTCTTACAGAATCTCCAAACACCTGCTTACATAAACTGCTCTGCTCCTTGGACAAACTCATTGACAGCAATAATGTACGTCTTAAAAGCTTAACATAGTCTTCAATCAGTAAACATAATTATACATTTAAAGATTATTTTTTATTCAGAAGCGTATGTATTTATTGTCTGTCCTGGTCTAGAGATGTACTTTACAGTGACCATGTAGTTGCGATGTCACCAAATGTTCTCACTAAATACTAAAATGTTTTGGAAAAGATCACAACGTCAAAGGGCTGATGCTCCTTGAGATGTCTTACTTCATGTTCCACAGCCAGGGTGATGCACCATCGCTGATGTTCAATGTGACCTTTCACTCCTGACGGAAAGACACTTATCACTTCAGACTGCCTTACCTACTTAAAAAGGAGCTCTTTGCTGGAGTATGCAGCAACATGGGGGGCAAAATGTCTGCTCAATAAAAAAAAAAAGGACCCACAGTAAGAGCAGATAAACTGCTAATGTCCAGATATTTAAGAAAGTGATTTTGCATGTATCCCGTCTCAGAAGTTTGTGATGTAAATGTTGCATTTTGAGGTCAATCCGTGGTCTTTTCTGGCAAGAGAAACACTTTAATTCACGACCGAACACTACGCAACTTTGGCAGGTCCTCCACACATGTTATCACTTAAAACTGGAAGTCTATCATTTTTTTAGCTCATGTTACATCCTTACTGTTCAGTATTATGTGCTAGATGATCTTGTCAGCAAAATGATCATGGGTAAAAAAATAAAAATATTTTTTGTCTTTTTTTCTGTAGAATCTTAATGATTTGAGAAACACATTTCTTCTATAAAAAAATTGAATCACTTCGAAAATATGTTACATTTGGTGACTTGATCTTCGTCTATGACTTCATTTATTGTTTTACTGATTCTGCCTCAGAATGTTTTTCTTTTTAATGGTTCTTCCTGTTTACTTGTTCTTCATAAAGAGTGAATATGACTAAGAGACATTTATCTGCATGAGCAATAGATGAGCTCATTGACTGTGTGTGTCTCAGTGTCTTTGTACGAACAGTATCCAAAAGGGCCAAAGCATAACATGTCAACAGAGTCATAATATCAACACATCAATGCAAGTTCACATCCAAAAGTAAGTGTATCTGACTTTAGGTGGCACAGGGTTTCCCCCTGACAAGAAACAGGGACAGATTAGTACTTGGAAAACACCAGAACTTGATTTCCCAACATTCATGTGGGGTCTTCTCGGGCCGGGAGGAGAGCGGGAACAGGAATTTGCTCTCTCTCTCTGTTGATTAAGCAGCTGTTTCTCTGGAGGTCCGGACTGGGCAACGGAGAGAGAACAGAAAAGAAAATTGAGTGGCTGTGTAACAGGAGGCTTGTTTTGTTCAAAATCAGATTGCTTTATAGCGACGCAGGGGGTGAGCGGTTCCAGGCAGCATAATGGGCCAACAGGATCAATATTGACATTCTCCTTAGTGATAGCCGAGTTGGCTGGGTGAGGTCAGGGACTGGACCTTTGTATTAGCCGGCCAGCATTAGTGGTCACGGCTGGGGGACACTTACTGTAACCTTGGCCTCTCAGCATAATGGAGGGTCTGAGCGAGCCCAGGAGAGATCCCTCCCCTTTATGGGCCTTATTACCGTAAGAGAGCTCAGTCCTCCTGTGGCCCGCTTCACACAGATCATTACTTTGTCAAAACAGCTACCAGACCACGTTGGCACAGGGAAGGCCAGCTTGTGTGGCGGACAGCGTCTTGAAGTGCCAGTTGTTAAGCGCAGCAGCCGTGGGAGATGAGGCAAGGAGAATACAAGAAAAAAAAGTAAGCATAGCCCTTTTGGACAGCCAGCCGTTTATTAGTTCTTATTCCAACAGCACTTACAATTAGACAGATTCACTGGCAAGTCCTGCATGCTAGGCAAACACACACAAACACTGGGCACAATCTTCTCTCAGAGTTATGGCAAGAGGTACTACCACAGAATAATAAAACACTCCAGCAAATTCCGTGTTGTTGCTTTGCTCAAACAACATCTCGATTGTTGTTTACCTAAAGTGGTCAATTAATCCAAAGCAAACTCATAAAAGAGGAAAGGATGTGGGTTGTCCAGGTAGTCTGATCCAACTGGCTGAGAGTCAGGGCTACTAGGGATGCCACAGTACACTCTCCCCAGTGTAGGAGAGATACGAGGAGACAAAGGGTCAGCAGAGGAAACAGGCGAAGAGGAAAGGAAACTCCTGAGGAGAGACGAAGGAAGAAGAGGTGCAGAGGTGCAAAACAGGAGGGGTAAAAGAAGAGGAGGTGGAGCAGGATGGGAGGATAGGAGGGCATCTGAGGTTAGGTTCTGCACGATGGGCTGGTTTCATGAAAGATGGACACGGGCCACTCTCCTCCTCCTTTGATTCTGGTCTGGCTCTGTTACTGGACCGAAGCCTTGCATATACTCACACACACACACACACACACACACACACACACACACACACACACACACACACACACACACACACACACACACACACACACACACACACACACACACACACACACACACACACCCACGCCACGCCATATGAGAACAGAGTTCCCGGTCAGTGGGCTGACTCAGAGTCCGAACCACTCCGTGACCCCTCCTCTCCTGGGGTCAAGTTTCTGCCTCTGCTTCTCGTCCTCCATGAACTTCTGCTCCATCTCTTCCATGGAGCCCTCCTCTGGCGTCTTATCTTTTTCTGGGAAGACATCCGGGAAGCTGAAGGTCTGGCCCTGGGCCTGGGATTCAAAGGCAAAAAGAGAGCAAAATGAGTAAAGAAAACATTATGATCCTTCCTAGTAATAAGAGGAATTCGTTTTTTTACTTTCACTTAAAATCATTTCACTTGTTTGTGCAAGAAGAAAGCATCAAACTGCATTTTCCCTTTCTCTTTGCAAAACGGAAAGTGAGATACTCATTCGGAATTCAGGACACCGTTTCTCCTTCTATATTCCTCTTCCAGTTACACTGCTCTTTCTCTCTGGCATTCAATATATCCAACTCTCTCCCACATGTAATCTCTCATCTCTCTCCATTTCTCTGGTCTTGATTTATTCAGAGGGAAAGGATGGTATCCATTATTTATTCCATACCAACCCATCTCTGGCCATGTCTAATGCATCACTGGCCCAACCGTAGTCTGTGTCAGGCCGCCGTAGAGTACAGTACACACACATGCAAGCCTGCACACCCACACACACAAAAAATAACAGGTCAGCGGGTGCATGCATGCACACATATCCATAGCCTATCCCTCTCAGCCTCTCCCATGGACACCTGGCAACAAGAATTCACTGTTATGAGTCTCAACTGGAGTCAAATCATTGCAGTCCTTAAAGGACTCAACTTGATGTAAAACCGTATTATAACTTTTGATGATGAACTTGCACTTCAATGTGTCATTTGTATCACTGAGTGTTTGGATTGTGAGCAAACTGCTGATCCTCACATGTCCCCACAGTGATTAATTATCACTAACATTGTAGTTTACGCCCAAGACAGCCTCAACTCTATAATGACAAATAGTCAAATGTCATTATGGGACTCATACACTTCCATATTAATTTAAGGGGCCTATAAAATGAATTGCTTGCATGAGCAGAATTGTCAATCTTTTTAAATATTTGAACTATTTTGTTTGGGGTCAGTGTGTAGGCGTTAAGGAATGGTCTGGCTCTGATGTGAATGTAACTTTGTCTGTCTCCAACCCCCAAAATACCAAGAGAAACATGCATATAATTACCACATAGCATGGTTTCATTCCCAAAGGGGGAGACAACATGAAACTCACTCAGCCAGAGATACAGAATGAAGCTGGGCTCATCTGCAGAACCTGCTCGGCTGGGACAACCCACAGCAGGAGTCTTGGGAATTAGTATTTTATGTTTAATCTTGTGCAAGTATAATTGTGTTTGTTGAGGTGTGTGTTTGCATGTACTTCTATGCACGTTATGACCAGGTAAGAGAATAATAACATTCATATAAAACCAAATAACATGCAAGAAAAATAAGGACTGGATACATGCTGGTAAGCTAAATAACACACAAAAGTAATTAAAAAATATAAAATGTCACGTAAAAATGTGAAGTATTTACACTGGTTAATGCAAAGCTTATATGTGAAATGAAAATAAGTGAAAATGATATGAGCATGCACCAGAGGAGCTTAGAGTAAACGCTCAGGATGCAAGAGGCATTTTTCATTATACATTGTCACCTGTTTGTTTTGAAATCAACGGCAATTGTTTCTCAATTTTTTTATAAAAGTTAAAAACATTGAGCCCCAATAAGCCACTGTCTTTTCTCATTTTGTTTGTTGGAGAGACCACCGACCATCTTACACTGGCATTTCTTAGTTACTGACTAATGCTAATTAGAGGTTTTGAGTGATAAACAAGACACCCTGATGGGAGAGACTGGCTGGGTCTTATCCTACACAGACCCAGAAGTCATTGCATTAAGATATTAACTAGACTCAGTCTTTATGTGTGAGAACTAAAATCCAACCCGACATGTCCAGTCTGACAATACTTCCATGACGCTGTATCTAATTATATCCAACCATCCAAAACACACCTATTATGGAAAATTATGTTTTGGTATAATAATGTTTTGGTACACACACTTGAATCCATTTCAGTCTAAACTCTTTGATACCAGCTTTAATGACCAGCTAAAGCAAACCAAGCGCAACCTTCAATCAGAAGGAAAAACACCCTGTTCCTGTGCAAACTACAGGAGGGTTTCTACTGAGTGCCGTAATGCAGGAAGAGAGACCTGAGTGCAGTCCTGGTGGGGAGGAGAGGGTTTAGTGAGGCACAGGGAGAGAGCTGCAGGAGGAGCACCTGGTGGCCAACGGCCCCACCAAGACCCTCGGTGTCTCTCTGTACATTCAACCATCGAGGAACGCATAATCCAGAACACAAACACTGCATTAGGCCAAGGGAAGACCAGTTTACTGAGGGAGTAAGAGGAGAAAAGGAGGATGTGGCAGGGAGAAAGATGAGGGAAGTTGATGTGAGGACGTAAATGGGGAGGAGGAAGAGGGAAGTAGGGGTGACGGAGAAAAGGGGTCTACCACAGCACTGCAAACACTGAACCTGGCAACGGGGGGAAACAACGTAGCGGCGAGCCAAACAAGACCTCACCAAATATGAACCAAACGTTGTCGCATGACAATTTCCAGTTATACGGCGCAGTGCTGGACACCTCATGTATACACATGGCGAAGATTAATACCGGTCTCAGAGAGTGCGATTCACAAAAACAACAAAGCCCTAAGATTGAAATCAACAAAGCCCCGAGACTCGTTAAACAAGTCTTATTGTTGGCAGCAGGCTGCACCCTGTGTGTGTGTGTGTGTGTGTCAAGCGTCTGCTGGACACATTTCCGCAGTTAGAAAAAGTGCTGGCAGACAGCGCTCTTATTTTTGTTTGAAATATATACATCGCAACACAAACGAGGCAAAGCCCATGTCCCCTCGGTCATGATGTGCTTCGAGCCAAACGATCTTTCCTGTGTGTCTGACTGCCGCTTTCCAATTGTGTATTTGTGTGTGGGAGAGATGGGGAGTGTGTGTATGACTGCAAAATGAGTGATTTAAAGAGGAGACTGACCTCACCAATAAGGACAAATGTGGAGAAAGACAGTCAGGCGTTGTGTTCCTCAACAGGTTTTCTTTCCATCATCCACTATGCTGCCTAGAAGACAAATTGTAGGAATAGATATTTTCCCTCACTCTGCAATCATCTCCACTATGCTTCCAATTGACTTAAGCTGCCATCCAGGAATATTGGGATGAGGCCCCACGCTGCTAGTGATGTAAACGTACTCCTCTTACGCACACGAACAACCCATTACACCCACAGTTTCCCCTCTCAATGGGAAAAGAAGGAGAAACTCTGGGGGGTTAAGAGGGAAAGGCAAATGTTGTCATTGACACCCGACCAACCCGTTTCACTTTCCCCATCTGCGTGCCCGTGTATGTTTCCTTATTAAGCTCTAATTTAATGTCTCGCTCTGTTCCAGGAAATGTGTATTTATGGTGTCGGTCTGCACTGTGTCATTCGGGGACCACTGTCAGACTTTTAACCAGTTCATTCGGGAAATCTGTGAAATTAGGGACCACAATCAGCAGTTCCATTCAGAAAATAGTTTGGGTCTTTGATGGTATCTACTGCTTGCTTATAGTTTGTGGAAGCCTCAAGGGTACAACTGTACTCAAGTAAAATGACTTTAAATCAAACCTGGTTTTTTGTAAGTGTGTATGTGCTTATGTTGATACAACAGAGTCATATAGAAACCCTAAGTAATCCTGTTTGCAGCCCAAGAGGGAAGGGGGGGGGAAAGAGGAGAGTGAAAATAGAGAAGACCAAGCGAGAGATGGAAAGAGACACACAAAGGACAACTGTATTCTATCTGATTGACCTTTGCTTCTGATTTGTAACAAACTAAGCATGCAGTCGTAACTCAAAAACAGCCGTAGGGTTGGGGTTTGGGGGGGCAGAGTCCTGGTGTGCGTTTGTGTTTGTAGCAGTCTCCTAGTAAGAGAAGGGGGGAAAAATTGAAGAATTTTCAAAGAATGGACAAATGTGTGTCCTGGAACCTTGGAATGCATGTGAAATCAATACAGGGGGGAAAGTGAAAGGGGTGACTATTTTATTATTCATTAGATTAGATTTAAGTATGAAAGCCTTAGTTGTTCTGGCTTGATGTGTTAAAATGTCTTTGATGAAAACAGGAAGGTGCCACTGCGCACAGTGCTCTACCGACCTGGAGCTGAATAGCACATTATGGAAGCAGTCGGCATCTCCGGACACAAAAGGCTGATTCAACCTGCTGCTCTGAGAGGTATAACATACGGGACATGACCGGGCTAGACTGGAACAGAACCAGAACTCCCCATGTGACAGATGAAAGATATATCAGCATTTAAATACCTCTTAATGGGCTGCACAGTAAGCACAATCAGAACTATGGTACAAATGTGGACATAAAGAACAAAGAACTGGGCTTTTAAAGATGATTACTCAACTCCATTGTAGTGGGTTTTATTTCATTTTCCAATATCCTCAATCCACGGAACAGCCTCCGTCATATCAGTTTTTATGTCCTCTGGAATGAAGTCATTTTGGAGCAACATTTAACTACTATAATACTATTTAACAGCTTTACAATTACTTGAAAGGTCATATAGGGACTTCCATTCAGATAATCTAAAACTTAAATATTGAATTCAGCACTCTTAAATCCTTGAGCACATAGAACTATGGAGCTAAATAAGATGTAACTGAGGGTTGGGGGACAAGAACACTGACTTCTTGGAGGAAGACACTTGACAGAATTAAAGAACAAGCAGCTCTCAATGTGGTCACAGTGACTGAAAAGTCTTTAAGTGGAAACGGAGTCATTTCCCCCCACACAACCGTAAGAGACTGTCAGACACACTACATATAATTCTTGTTAATGACGGACCACGCAGAAGGCATCAGAAGATATCGACATTCACAAACCAGTCAATACAAATCAACCAGATGTTGGCAGTTGCCATTAGAGTAAGGTCAAATCTGGACCACGCGCTGAAACGGAGAGGTGTTGACGACGACGGGGGGAAGTCTGATGAGGCTGTGGGTCGTGTGGATGTGGTGGCAGTGTGGTGGTGCGGTGGGGTAAACCGTGGCAAAGCTCAGAGACATCTTGAATAGAAGTGTGTGGTATTGAAACAAGAACCAGAGGTGTGGTAGAACCCTATTTTGGCCACACAGTAGGAGAGCCTGGCAGACTACAGAGGGAGAGACCTCAGTGATGAGGTTACCAGGATTAGAGCAAGGGCAACCCCCTGCTGAGTGTGTGGGATAAATGTGTGTTTGTGGGTGTGTGTCAGTCCATATAAACCCTATTTAACGAGGGAAATGTTGACTGCAGCATGCTCTTTTGCAGGAACTCATGCAGTTGTACGCATTGACACCTGAAGTTGCTTATTAAAAAAGAGCTATCATTTTCCTACCGTTGGCCAGTAACCAGTTCCACTTGACAAGTTGTAGTAGGCTGTACTCATTACCGTACAAGGGCAGCTCAACTCAAGGGAGGAGGATTTACTACACTCTTTCCAACCGGGATTTAGCAGCCAGACTGTGGATTATAAAGGTGTGATCACACCTTTGCAAGTGTGTTCTTTGGTCTCAACCACAGATGAAAACGCTGTAGCATTCTTCTCTTCGGTTCATTTAAGTTCACACTGCCCAATTACAAGTGAACCGGGGCTTGTAAACGAAAGTCAGATGGACTCACAAGTAGCTTGTTTATTGGACAGAGTTTTGGCAACCTGTCATCCTGCAAGATTACACATTTTGGCAGCCAAGGAGCAAGGGGGTTTGATTCCATTTCCTTTAGGTGTAACTAAGAATTTTGGACTGCTTTTTGACATCTCTGGTCTTCATACCAGCTGACCAAAGTGATCAGTACAGGCTGTGGTTTGCCCTTGCTTCATTTTGTTATGCTGGCCGTTCCAAGCATGAGTAACTGCTGGCTATCCGATGTAAACATCCGTCTCCTTGTACCCATAAAATCATATGAGACAATTACCAAACAATGAACAACATGTTCATGGGAATGTTCTTTTGGACTGTTTTGTGTACTTAGTTCACATTACATGCCATGTTCTAAAAAGCTTTACCTCATTTAACTTACCAGGTTTGCGTCAAATTGTAAATGTTTCACCTGAACAAACCAACTAAAAGTTGGAAGTGTCAAAGAGGTCCACCCTGAACCGAGAGATGTTTTTCCCAAGAGTTAGATATGTTTGATGACGTGTGAAAGCTTAAACTCAGGGCGGTCTTACATACTAACAAACCCACAGTAATAACTCTGAAAGGCTAAAAGACAGAAACCTTGGCTTTCTCAAGTAGATGTAACACCAAATCTGCAAACACCCTAAAAAAGCTTCAGTGGTCAACTGACATCAGTCCACTCTGACACAGTCCAACTGTTCTCTGATCTTAGGTTGGATACCCACAACTGCATAGTGCTCTAATATTGTTGGTCTCTATAATGACTCAGCCTAGTCTTGTAGATTCTATGGGTGCTTTTAATCTTCAAACTGAATAAATTGTGGAAGAAAACTGGTAGAGGCGGGAGAGGAGAATGGAAAAGGGCAGAAGATGATGACTAGTCTGATAACTGTAAACAGCTACTGTTGCCAGGCCCTTGGGTGGGCCACACATTCACTCTCACTTTATCACACACACACACACACACACGTCTGCC
>NW_011338197.1:18320-37183 GCF_000735185.1 Notothenia coriiceps
CACACACACACACACACACACACACACACACACACACACACACACACACACACACACACACGTCTGCCCGGTTGAACCTCTGTCCAGTCCTCCTAGAACAAACCATGCCAGGAACTGAAAAGTGAGACAGAGATGGACAGAGAGTAAGGAGAAGGGAGGGTGGAAGGGTGAGGAAAGTCAATACCAAGATAGATAAATCTGGACTTTCGTTGTTCACGTAGGAGAGACAGTCAATTCAGAATGATTTAATAGGAAAATGTGAGAGAATACTATGAGAAAGTCATTTAAAAATGAGGTGAAAAAGTCAAACTGTTCAGATGACTTGAGGAATTTAGCAAAATAACAGCTGAGAGAAAAAGAAAAGTGAAATAACTTCATTCTGTTAAAAGACAGATAAGTGGCAGTGAGAGTAGACCACTAACCAATAGCATCCTGCTGTGGGTTCATTAAGGGTCATGACCCAGACCCTCCCTCCAATTACAATGACATCTCCTCCACAGTTTGGCAACAGCCAAATTACTTGGTCTGCTCTGGCTTGCAGCAGCGTATGTTTGTGTGTGTCTGCATGTCACTCATATTAAATGGCCTATGGGACATAGGGGAGATAGAGAAACATCTTTCAACACACTTTGCAGACAATTGTTTTTGTGCATAGATGTATGTGTAAACATGGGGGAATGAATTGCTCTTCGAGTGATGCTTGATTCAGCAAGGATGCTAATAACCTCTTCATCGAAATTCAGGGGTTTACTCCAAAACCAGGAGGTGGTTAAAAAATCTGTTTCTCACATATGACTGTCGGCTTCTTTTATGCTTTAAATAAACTCTGTTTTGGTTTAAATTCAGATTTTGGCTGGAAACATAGTGAATTTAACATATATTTTGTTATCATGTTATGAATGCATGGACTCATATATCAATTTTAAGAAACGATGTGATGTGTAGTTATAGCCTTACACTGAAACTAAAGCACTTTGAGCTGCACCCAATGCATTAAAAGTGCTTTACAAAAAGCTTATTATCATTATTATTATTATTATTATTATAACACATCGGAACAGTCCCAAGCAGTGAGGCATTACAAAATTGTGATTGGCATTTTGTATTGGCCAATACCTTACCATGTTTGTGTTAGATTTGACATTGGCAGTCACAGAAATTCGGATTGGTTCATCAGTGAGGGTTTTAATACCCCAAGTATTTTCAGTCTACTGTACCTGATTTTGTTATGATGAATATTATTCTGTTGTATATGTGGTCAGTACTATGATAAAGTAAGTACGTGCTTTGTGGGACAAAGAGCAGGAGCAGTAGAGAGGCAGGTGGGCGAACACTGGCTCTGGTGTCGACTGAAAATACTTTAAAATCTTTAGCAGGGACCCTCTGACATACTAGTACAGGGCAGCCAGTGATACATACATAATAATAATAATAATAATAGATTTAATTTGTTAGCGCTTTTACAGGTGCTCAAAGACGCTTTACAGATAATAGTGAAGAGAAAAGAAAAGAGAAGAGAAGAAAGGATAAGCAAATACCTCTGCCCGGAGACAAACGGAGGGTGCGAGTAAGGAAAGTCTGTACGTGTGTGAATGTGTTTATGTTTGTGTGGGACTGTGTGTGTGTTGGACTGTGTGTGTGTGTGTGTGTGTGTGTGTGTGTGTGTGTGTGTGTGTGTGTGTGTGTGTGTGTGTGTGTGTGTGTGTGTGTGTGTGTGTGTGTGTGTGTGTGTGTGTGTGTGTGTGTGTGTGTGTGGTAGTTTTCATGTCTGGGCATGTCTGCTCAAAGCCTGCTACTGGAGACATTAGACCCTGGTAACAGAGCTCTCAGGAAAAGATCATCACCATCTAAATACACACCCAGCCACCCACAAAGATGTTAACATCCATCTGGGCTTCAACTGGACACTCCAAGAATAACAACAACAACAACAATAATAATAACAGTCATGAATAACACGACCAAATCTGTGCATATTAGCAATAATTACAAACAGTGAATCATATTGTTTTCAGCCATAGACCCTGACCACTGTACCTTAAAGTCAAATCACACCTAAACCTTGCCTGTCTGAACCCCCCACCCCCATACACACAAATAAACAGCTGTTCACTATCATTATCCTCTCCATCTATGTCATTCACCCCCCCAACCCCCACGAAGTACCCCATTTCTCTCTCGTCTACGCATGTAAACAACTGTCACACACCCTCCCCCCCAATTTCAAGCATCTTCTCAACCTACCCTGCCCCCTCTCAGCCCCAAACCCAACTATCTAGGCTAACAAACACATACACACGCACTCAAACACACACACAGTTAGACCATTGCACAAAAACACACACACTCACCCCTACATGAACATGCAACATAAACATCCAGGCATTGCCCCTGCCCCCTCCCTGACTCTGAAGAATGCGGGGACCAGCTGGTGGAGAAAATAAAAAATGAAGAAGCATACCAAAACAGGAAATGCATCAGCAGGGGCCTATCAGAGGGCTTTATCAGGTCAGTGGCAGCCCGCTGAGAACTTGGGTGGCGCCGCATGGTGATTGGCTGATCAAAGTGGCAGCTGTGTCATTACAGGTCAGGAGGTCAGGGGTAATCATGAAAGGTTACGAGCATGTGGACACGCACTGTGGTGTGTGTGTGTGTGTGTGTGTGTGTGTGTGTGTGTGTGTGTGTGTGTGTGTGTGTGTGTGGTGCTAGGCTATCTTTATACAGGGGGAACCTGGAGGAAATGTGGGAGGAAATGAGGGTGATGAGAGAAGATGCTGCAGAGAGAGATAAGGTAAGAATCAATCGAAAACCACAGAAGAAAAAAACTATGCTGGATATGTAGGATGAGAGAAAGAAACCTCCGGATTAAACTGTATTCATACAACTGAAGTGTGGTGTTGATTAGAGGTTACATTTCACTCAATTTCGGTACTGTTCTGCTTTCTAGACATTGGTCTTGATTGTATCTCTTTTTTTCTTTCTTTTTTATATATATCCAATAAGCATTTGCCCAAGCAATACATCTGCATCATAGTCCTGACATTAGAGCTTGCATCATCCAAACTCAATTGATCTGAGTCGAAAGTCTGAGAAAAAAAACAGACAGCTTCGACTGAAGCCATTCAAAAAAAGGTTTGCGTGTGATGTTCCAAACCGGATGGTGAAGACCCTGCTCTGGTCTCTATAATTCATGTTCTGTCCCTACTGAGCTCTAGTGAACATCTACACACACTCACACACGCATGCACACACACCATTTTTCTTGGGAGTGAATTTTCCAAATCAGGAGACACATAGGGAGATGGGGGGCCTTTCAGTGAAGCTTGATTGCCAGGAAAAAGCTTCACCTTTTATTAGGCTCACCACCAGCATATGTGCGCACACCCATATATATTGTCCACACGATAATTAGTGTATCATTCCATTCCTTCCTTCCGACTATTTAGACGCCTAGAATGCTGACAGATACATTACAGTGAAAGAAGGGCTTCATGACTCTTGATAAAATGAGAATCAAGTTTTTCTCACTGAGAACTGATTCTAGAATTTCTCTCCCATTTGAAGAAAGAAGACGTTGCATCTGTCATATCACAGGGCCTATATGAGCTCACTGGAGAGAGTACGCTACAGTTTGGGCAGTATCAGATTGGATATTTTCTGCTGGATGTTCTGGTAAAACTTGGCCTTGATAGCTTCATAACAATGGATTTTGTGGTAATATTTGAGGTGATTGAGTAGGTTTTTGACATTGGATGTTTTTGTTTGCTTTCTGCTTTGAAGAGAAATATGTTGATATGCTGCTACCAACATGTTAACATTGATACATAAAGGTAAATAATGATTTTAGAAAAATGCCATTTTTAGCTTTTGCTTCAAGAAACACCATTAATATGCCACATAGAGGTTAAACATCTCAGCAAATACAAACGATAGAGAGTTTTATAAATTGATTAAAGATTTGTGTAAGATCAGACATAGAAACCAACATGTAAGTGTACAAAATGTGACCATCTTTTGACAGAGGAATTCTCTGAATCCATGGTCTTCTTGTATGTGTGTGTTTTGTTTAAATATTCATATTCAGAGTAGTGAAGATGACCCGACATGCTATTTAATTTACGTATTGTACGACAAGGAATAACATAAGGAATGCCCTATGCTATGAAAAATGACTTGAGTCTCAGCACCTTGTTATTGTATTCTACTGAACAGCAGCTCAACATACAGAAGAAGCATTAACATGTAAGAATTAGAAGTGGAATGGATTGAAATAACAATGTTCATTTGATAAATCTGTGAGACAAACAGAAGAGAAAAAGGCACAGGGGGAGAAATGGCAGAAGTTAAAAATGTTAATTGGCGTGATAAGCAAGGGTGAGGCAGCAAAGGGAAGTGAAGGAAACAGAGCGGCAGACAGACAGACAAGGCTGGGTGAGGAAAGCCTGTGTTTGCGTGACAAGGTGGAAGGGAGGAAGGGGGAGGGAGGGAGAGCGGGAGACATCATGATCCAAATAGTTGAAAATAATAAAATTCCACACAGATAAGCAAGATTTCCCCGTTGGCCCAACCCCCTGAATCAGCACCTTCAGCTTCAGAGAGCCGGGGCTTCGCTCAGAGCAGAGAACATGAACACGGAAGGGGGGGTCATGGGGATCCTATCCTGTACCCCTCCCCACCTCCACCCCAGCCAGATAGGCATACAATCTAACACACAACCCAAGTGGGTCTATTGTTAAGCAGCTACGAGTCAATAACAGATAGGCGATAAGAGCGGCTAAAGAGAGAAGCTGTGCAGCAAAACGTTGCCATCTAGTGTCAGTCAAACAGAGGAGAGCCAGATTTGGCCACAGCTTCCCTCTCAATGCAGCTGTTCCCCCAACCCCCCCGCCCCTTCTTTTCAGCTGTGTCACAACTCCTCCATGTTTGCCACTCAGGCTCTCCCTCTGTTTGTTTGTCTCTCTCCCTCTCTCACTTCCCGCTCCCTTTCACTTCAAGTGATGCCTTCCCCGTGGATGGAGCGGGGGTGGAGAAAGCGACAGAAAGAAACACGGGAAATTAGCAATTTGAATGAAGCTACTACTTATTCTACAACTGTTGGTCCAACCCCGTTTGTTTTGTTTTGTGGTCGGCAGGTCGGGACGTTGCCATGGGGAACCGAGCCTTAGGACTGCTGCTACTGGTACAGCGTGCCTTCAGGGGCCGGGGCACTGGAGGAACATCTTGACACCTTATTTACTACTTTGCAAACTTGGCTTACAACCAACAATAACAAGCCTCTAGTGGCTAAAATGCCATATTTGTGTGAAACCGTCTGCTTTCACTGCGAGAAAATGTGTAACCCAAGCAAGAAAATACAACCAATTAAAATGTACGCATACATTTATATGGACTTCCAGACAAACACACTATTGAAAAAACACCGGACATAATATTAAATAACATTTAAAAAGATAAAGAGTTTAGGATATGTATAAATGGATCTAAGCAGTCCTTAGCACATGATCGTGACTACTATCAAAAATAATGACATCATTGGTTTATGTGTGACCACAACTAGCTGTTCACTAGATGAAGGTCGGCATCGTGACAACACCCTAGACCATCTGTGCAACTGCTCTCCATCTGCTGCAAAGTTTACCACTCATCATCTACTTTCACTGCTTTCGCCCTTACGCAGACTCTCCGCTGACTGTATGAAGTGAGCTTTTGTCTACTGATAAACTCTGTGGAATGGAGCTTGTGTGGGATTTGTGCTACCACACCCCACAAAAGCACGGACTGACGACGACGATGCTCACAGATTCCCAGCGAGGTGTATACAGACTGTCAAACAACGGTTCACGAGTGTTGATTATTCTGCTAAATGGTTGAAAGCATCCAGCAGGTGCCTGGACGTGCCATGCGGTGCTCAACACGCAGAAAACACAAACTGATGCTCCTCCCTTTGAAACTCATCTGAAAACGTCAGAGAAAATGTCTTAAATGCTTTTCTTCACACGGATAACATCAATCAAAAATGATGGGTGAGATTTACTCACCATCTAACAAGCTAAATTAGAAAAAGTTTAAAATGTTTCCAAATGTAATTCATGTCTTTTAAATTAAATGAAAATTCAACCACATTACTACTTGGAATAAAAAAAAAAAAAAGTATCAAAGATGTCTTAGAGAATCTTGTAATGTTAAAACCCAACATGTTGTTGGAAGGATCAACTCGCCAGCTGCAAACAATCTGCTGATTAGAGCTTGTAACTTGTATAGCATGCATTTGACATTTACAGCATAATGTGGCACTAAACTGGATCATTCAGAAAAGCTGACACTGGTCAGGCATCCCATTCATATATTCACAGCCTCACCCTCTGGGAGCTTTCAACATGCACTCTGAGCACTCAGCCTGCTCGAGTGCTGCAGCTGGCACCAGCCACCAGAGCTCTCTTGCAAACTAGCTGCCACTCCAAAGAGAGAACATAACCAACCCCCCCTCTGACCATAACCCACCACAGCCTTTTTATCTACACGCCATGCAGAGAGGAATTAATAATACATGTTTGACTGACAATAATCTTGCTGAATAATGACTCAAATCCTTTAAAAATGACTTTAATTTCAAAGGTTGATTGTTTTATTTTTTCTTTGGTTTACAAAATGTTCAAATGGAAATGGTGGCATGGCGCACTTTAGCTGTGAAATGTGCCAAGATCATTTGAATTCGGGTAAACCACAAGGTATGACATGCATTATGAAGATGCAAAAAAGCCTTTTTCTAACAGATTTTCTACAAAAATGCAACAGGATTTCATGATAATGAAAGTAATGTAACTGTCTTTGTAAACAGTAGAGTGTTCCTAAAAACCTGAGGAAAATGTTATTACTCAAAAGGCAATGTGAGTCAGAAAATCGAATTACTCCTACTGTACGTGAAGTAATGTCTGTAACGGAGGTAAAAAAAGTGCAATGCACAATTAGGTATTCCAACAGCAGCCTTTACAGCATTAAATGAATGGAACCGTATGAGGTGACTGCGAAAATGGGCTAAGCTGTCGGACTCTATACACACACCAGTGCCATTGATGTGCAGCCAGACCTAAAAGCAGTCTGATAGACTCAAGATTTTCATTTTGTACTGCTGTTTTTGTCACCCAACCACCACTACCCTATCCCACACTCACACACACATCCTCTTCTCCTCCCCCTGATGACTTTGCCCCGGCTCTGGACCTCCCTGCTCTGGCATGACTCCATCATGCCCTTAGTCGCCTCCCCTGTGTGAGCCCCTCACACACACAGTGCACATTTCATACATGCAGACGCTATCTCTCTCCCTGTTACTGGGGTCCCCCCTAAGCCTGAGGAAAATGGCCGTCACGGAACCCCGCTAACGGGAGGCCTCCCCTCAACCACAAACCAAGACTAAGGAATGAGAGAGAGAGAGAGAGAGGGAGCAAACATAGTACTGCTGCAATGTTAGCGGATGGAGGGAGCAGGGGGAGAGAATGGGGAGAGGGAAGGATGAGGGGAGAATGGGGGGACCGTGGTGTGAGCATCGACCCACAGAACACTCTCCCACATGTGGAGTCAATTAGGAACAATCTTGTTTTCTACCCACCACTGCAAAAGAAAGGAGGGTTTTCTGGGGCTGTGTGTGTGTGCGCGCTTGTGTAAATGTGTGTGTGCGTACACAAGAGAGGGAGAGTGGGGTAGGAAAAGAAGTTGAGAGCATGTTTTTTCCAAAAACCGGCCAGAGAAATAGGCCGGATATTCGGTTTTATATCAAGCCATTTTAAGCACAAAGAGCCAGCATCTGCCCGCTGTTCCCCGTCAAATGAGCATGACTTCAGAAAACCGCGACGTTCAGGAAACCGCAACGTGATTGGGACTATAGAGCGAATGACACTCACGGAAAAACATAATTCCGTATGGGGTTGTGCATGCATGAATGACACACACATGTCAGAGATGTGTGTGTGTGTGTGTGTGTGTGTGTGTGTGTGTGTGTGTGTGTGTGTGTGTGTGTGTGTGTGTGTGTGTGTGTGTGTGTGTGTGTGTGTGTGTTCTCACCAGCTGAACGTAGGCTACTTTGTAGTCAGGCTGCTTGATCTTCTGGTTTCGATGATTCCTCTTCTTGTTGGAGCCTGATAAAACGAAGAACAGCCGTTATTGTACTTGTTGGTAAACAGGCATGACTAAGTGTGAGAGTGTGGTTGTGAGAAAGCAGACCGTGCGACATAGTGAGGGTGGTGACATTTATGAACATGGTGAGAGTAAAGTTTCGCAACATAACGATATGCCGTTGAGACCATGGAAGTGTTTCATCTTGGAGAAACTTTGCAATGCGGCCTATAATGAGGTAACTTGTCCTAAAGGGTCTTGGTGGACAATGTAGCAAAAAGATGAGCATGATTTTTGCTATAATGTATTGAGTATGTTAATTGAAGAGGTATTCCATTCACTGGAAGAGACAATGCATTTGTGTAACAATATGAACTCTAATGTAATGATAATCATTATCAGAGCCACAACAATTAGTGGATTTCTAAATGAAATGGCAAACATTTCTGAATACATTTTTTCAAGCAAAAATGCAAAACATTTAATCATTCCAACATTACAAATCTAGATTTGTAGATATTTAGTCTTTGTCCTAAAATTGGGTTTTTGATTGTTGATTAAACACTTGTCATTTAATGGAATCACCTCGGATTTCAAGTCATAATAATGGACATTTGTCATTTATTTTTTGTAATATTAAGACCAAATGTATAATGTCGAGGGATAACGATGAATTAGAATGAAAATCAGAATGATTAATAGTAAAGGATTGTGGGATTTCATTCCGCACCTAGGTGAAAGTTAGCAAAATTACCAAGGCACTCCTTATATTAACCTGTAAAGCAATTTTATATTTCATCCTTTATCTGAATAACAAATATTATACCATATTTTTTTCCCAAGGAATAATCTGTGTGTATGTGAAGTAAAGCAGAGCTTTAACGTGTTGACATTTGAGGTCAGATTAACCTCTTCCCCATCTGAAGATGATGAGAACATCAACCTCTCTGCTGTCGGACCTCTCTAAGCCTGGAGGACAGGGGACTCTGGGAGCTGCTCAGTGCGTGTGCAGTCTGGCTTCCAATAAATACATTAAAATGATATTAATTTACCGGCACTTTACAATGTTATCTCAATCTTTACGCTAGGACAAAAACACTACTATGAATTGCGGATAATAACCACAGCATCATGTTTCATCTCGGCCTTAAACTCTAATCTCAATGAGACCCTGGTGGTCAAGTCAACAGGCCCTCTGAGTAACTGCCATTGCCGTGGGAACGGTTTATGACATGAAAAACAAGGGAAACATTCCGCTGTAATGAGTCACTTGTGTGTGTCTGTATGTCTATGTGTGTATGTGTGTCTGTATGTCTATGTGTGTATGTGTGTCTGTATGTCTATGTGTGTATGTGTATGTGTATGTGTATGTGTATGTGTATGTGTATATGTATGTGTATATGTGTGTGTGTGTGTGTGTGTGTGTGTGTGTGTGTGTGTGTGTGTGTGTGTGTGCGTTGTATGTGTGTGTGTGTGTGCGTTGTATGTGCAGCTAGTAATCACTAGCCAGGCAGCCTACTGCTAAGGGAAAGCCCTGAGCAGGGTTTTAAAACACCCCCACACGCCCCCCTGGCTAACTGGAGGCCCCTGTGTGGGTGTGAGACAGAGGTAACGAAGAGTGTTTGCCTCTGTGTGTGTATGTATTAGTGTGTGTGTTTGTGTATGTGTCTTTGTGTGATTGCTGAGGAAATCCACAGGGAAATGCTAGAACCTTTGAAAGATAAAAGGTAAGACACTGACCTGTCCCTGATGAACATAAAACACACACACACAAGACACACACCTTGAAAAAGGAACAAAGTGTTTCTCTTAATTCTCGTAGCCCTTTCCTAACACATACGGACACACAGACAGAGCTTTCATGCAACACTCGCAAACGTAAGCACAATTTCTCCCACTTTGAGATTGCGGTTTGGCAGCCAGCTATCACGTTACAAATCCCAGGCCAGAGGGGTAACCATGGCAACTCGTTCCAAAATACCCTTGCCGCCCATGGAGGAAAGAAAGGGTCGTTTGCGCCCCTTGCTTTCCTCAGCCTCTTGCCGTCTTTACGCTGCCAATGGAGTGGAACCCCTGACGCAGACAGGGATACCTTCTCTGACGCACCTTGGGATCAACGGGGGCCCTGAGCCGCCCTTTCTTCTCCGTCCCCCCACAGTTCACTGCTTTCCTTCCACCCACCCTCCCGAGGGGCTTTCCTTTTCCTCTAGCTTTTAATGACAGAACCCTAATAAACAGCGTTAATGGGTCCTCCAAAATGTAGGCTAGGCTAAGCTAGACGCCTCTCCCCTCTTCTCCTTCCTAGGCTCTCCTCCAGAGGTAGAGGGGGCTCCTCGTGGCCGGCATGGAGAGAGCGCGTGCCTCCTCTTTTCAGCACATCCATCAGTGTCTCTCCAACTTCAAGCCGCCCCTATGTCCTCTACTTATGTTGTTCCATGAACTCGCAAATTCCTTGACTTTTAGGGAGCCCCCAAATCAGTCCATGCTAACTCAGTTACCTCCCCTAATAAAAAGTCAAGAGGATTATTTAGTCAATGATATAACACTGTAGGCTTAGATCATCCTTGACAAGGGGCAGAGGGTTGGGATGACTGCGGAGAAGATGGGGCACTTAGGGTCCCGAAGCTGCAAGTTTGTAAGTGAATAGTATGTGTTTGTGCGGAGGGAGCGTGGGGTGTCCTGGGACAGCTGGAGGCTGGAATGCTGCAGCAGCAGATTGTCAGATAAGCAGCTGTGTGTGTTAGGGGGAAAGGAGAGCCAGGCACGCTAACCACTACCGCAACTAGCCGCTGGAAAACACTCCCGCTGCTGCATGTCAACGGGAAAATGCCTACATCGCGATCTGGAACTGCTAATCCCGGATAACCACCAGCTTGTCTCTCAAAGACAGAATTAATAAGACTTTATGCTTTCCAAGAAAGAATTACATTTCTGTGAATCCGACAATCCAACATTTCATTAACAAACTTGTCGACTGACACAACAATGGGATGGACATAACCGCAATGATCACAGAGAAAATAACCCAGTGTAAGAAAAAGTTTTTTAGAGAGTACTTGTCCATGGACAAGTGAGTTTGGCAATGTACATGTCCGAATACATTTTTCACTTGTCCGGGCCACTGGAATCTTCTTCTTCGCAGGCCCATCGTATTTGACATTTTCCCATGGTTTTACGACACCGCTAACGTAAGTGAGCGGTAAGATTTTACTGCATCACACATAGGGTTGGGCTCTTATTATACATCAATGGTTGGGTATCGTTTGGATTTTAACGATTCCGGTTATGCTTTTCGATTCCGGTTCTTGATTCCGGTTCTTTGAGAGGGTAAAAATAAGTCCCATGCCAATTTCACTGGGAGAAAAATATATTTATGAAAACATTAAGTCAAATCTGTATTCCTATTTACGAATCACTTCATACAGTTTCATTTTGTTACGGTTATTGAATAAAATGATATAAAAATAATCTCTGCATTGTTTAGTTAGTCCTAAATGGTGCAGTTTGAGAATGTACAATTGGCCCAGTCTCCTCTGATGTTACACTGCAACCTGCCTGTGAGACAGAGTCCAACCACACAGTCTTTCCAATACATGTCCTGCAACACATATGCTACAGCTGCCCAGCTGCTCACTATTTGTAAAAGGAAATAAATAGTATTTTCATTTCAATAAATGTACTTTCTATACCCAGCTTGATAAACAATACTGACATCCCTGTGCTCCTCTGAGTCTGGGGGTCCGGGATGTGAGGACAGCGCGAGGACACAGACAGACAGACAGACAGGCTGGTTCACTTCATAAAGCAAATAGCGGTCAATATTAAATACATAGGAACTAAATCACTTAATAACCTTTATTACTTGTTAGAGAAAGAACATAAGAAAGTTTGCGGATCCGCTGTGTGTGTGTAGAGAGAGAGAGAGAGAGAGAGAGAGAGAGAGAGAGAGAGAGAGAGAGAGAGAGAGAGTAGTAGTACGTAGTAGTAGTAGTAGTACGTAGTACGTACGTAACGTACGTACGTAGTACGTAGTAGTAGTGTAGTGTGTGTGTGTGTAGTGTGTGTGTGTGTGTGTGTGTGTGTGTGTGTGTCGTGTGTGTGTAGTGTGTGTGTGTGTGTAGTGTCGTGTGTGTGTCGTCTAGTGTGTAGAGTAGAGAGAGAGAGAGAGAGAGAGAGAGAGAGAGAGAGAGAGAGAGAGAGAGAGAGGCTGAGCTGCACCGATCAGCTGATCCGGAGCATGGAGAGAGAGCTGCGGTCCGCAGGGACAATTTGCAAATGTGTTCTGCCTTTTTTGTAAGCTGAATTTATCAATAATTTGTCAATAAATATGGGCGAAATCAATGGAAATATGTACTTGTCCGATATTGTAAATAACACGCCCTGGACGATCGGACATGTGCTTTTTCGCACACTGTAACCATAATATTATTTATATATTTTCATCTGAACAAAAGAAATATCATGAAGCTTAAATGTTTTCCACAAGATTTACAAACTAATAACTAAATTGTTCAAAAGAGTCAAGTCGTGCAATTTTGACTTTTTTTTTTTTTTCTGTGAACATTTTGTATCTGGAATCCATGGTAACATGAATTGTAGCTACTTCACAAAGCCATCTTATTGCATGAATCTGAGGTCACTTATTTTTAACAAGTCATCAAATTACCTTTTAAAATACTTTACAGCGAAGAGGCAGAGTTTGACAAACAGTGAAAAACTAAGATGGCGGGTGTGTGTGTGTGTGTGTGCGCGTGTGCGCGTGCGCGTGCGTGCGTGCGTGAGTGCGTGTGTGTTTGTGCATGTGTACCATTTGTTCAGTTACTCACAGCAGCTGCAGTAAAACTTTAGGATTTAAATTCAGATGAAATGTTTGTGGCTTGGTATTGCATTCCGTAAATCAAGTGTTTTCATCACCGCCTTAACACTCTCTCCGAACAGTTGGAAGAACTCCATGTCTTTACATAGATGTACAGTCATGCTTTGTGTTATGTTCTTCAATTGCTAGCTTTTTGCGTCATAATGTTAGTGCCTGTGGCTATAAAGTCTGTATTGTGGGTTTTTTTCTCCTCGTACTCAGTCCACTTACAGTAAATAAAATGAGTTTCATACTGGAAACAATAATAAAGCTAAATCCATAACATACCACAGACCTATACTGGGCCCGAGAGAAACAAATCTGTAATGCTGCATACAATTGCTCTTACAGGAATAATATGGTATTGAATTGTGGGAATTGAACTAACTTAAAATGTCCTTATAATTTCTGTGTGTGTGTGTCGATATTTTAGAGAAAACTGTCTACAATTATCTGGAAATGTGCCTTGGTAACTGTCACTCATGAATATATTATCTTAATGTTATCTGAGCTTGAAGTTATGAACGTCATCTGAAACCAACCTGGGGACAGTCAAAGCCAATTTGGAAAGACGCAAGGATAATCAGACCCGACCCAGAATGCATTTGACCCGGACAGACCCAAACAGAAAGAAACACCAAACCTAGCAGCAGCATGAAGCTCCCACAGCTATGGAGCAGTCGCTGTCCAAAAAAGGAGCAATACGTAATCTATCCTGCAAACCAACTCATTTCGAAAAATAAATAGATATTCTCCTGTGATAATGACGCAAGAGCAAGTCAACTTCAATCCATTCTATCAGTTAGTTTATGAGAAATACAAATATCTCATGAGGTAATGTCAATAACTCCAAGTTGTGTAAATAATACAGCTCCTTGAATGTATTTGAACACACTTACCAAACTGTATCCTGGTGCGAACTGCTCCAACAGGGACATTATAGATGTTCTCCAGGTAGTTCTTTATGTCACACTTGGTCATTCTGTCGCAAAGGGAAAGAAAAGAGGAAAATGGGGAGAAAGGGGGGAGAACAGGGTGTTAAACAAGGCTTTCAGCATCAGAGATTACAGTCAAGCACTTGCAGGGTTACATGCAATCAGTGTCCATCATATAACATTAAGTTCACTTAATTGACACAGACAAAAAAAAATGATACAGCTTATTTCCACACTGCATTCCCATAAACTCTGCTGTTATCTTACCTACTGTAACTGACAGGACACTCATCTAAACCCATATTCAGCTTTTATACCCTGGCCCATAAAGTGGAGAGAAGAGAAATGTGAGTGTCAGTGTTCATCCAATTAGATGTCTGCATGTATTGATCGCGCCCGGTGAAACCCTACACAGGAAGCGAGCCTGGCACCAACTGATCCGGTGGGCCAGCTCAGCTGAAGATAGCCCACTTGGCAGCATTTGGAACGGAATGCTCCGACCAGAGGAAGAAAGGCTTTTAACTGCTAATCAATCTAGCCAATCGGATTAGCCTGGTAGAGAGCACTTCCCAAATGCGTCTGACAAAGTGCTTAATAGCGACGCTGTGGTCTGACATGAGTGCCTCAGATATGGCATATTCTATCACCTCATATGTTTTTCTGATAGCACCGGATAATATAATATTCCCTATTTTCAGAGAAAACAACACAATACCTTGAGCTGCTGTTACAATATTAGGCAAACAATTGCATGAGAAAATCCCATCTGTGAACACAAAGACTCTTTGTAAATAAGAATGATGTAATATATGTTTCCATGCAGAGCAAACAAATGCCTTTTCCTCTATAATACGCTACATTTTGACAAAGCTAGCAGTGAAGTAGAATAGATTCCTTCAATGTGACATGCTCAATTGTGTTTATCAAGAAAGGTAAGCCTGTTTACGATACTTCAGTAACCATTTCCACATTTGGATCAATCTTTACCGAATTAGGATGGTTTGATGGGCTGACTCTTGAGTATTATGATTTTCTATCAAACACCAAATTCAGGAAGCTAACTTAGTTACACTACCTGAGTTCTCGCTCTCAGACCCAGTACTGGTCCATGAGCACTGGGATTGTTAGGGTGAAAGAGTTGCTGCATCAGTATGCAAAGAAAGATGTAAACGTTTTAAGGCCCTTTGAAGCCAATGGTCCCCCCTTTACCCAGCCGAGAGGAGAGACATTTGTTTCTCATGTGACATGCATCTTTCTGCTCCATTTCCACCCACCTCCCCCATAACCCCAATCTCACAGTGTGTGTTCTGGAGGGCAGTGAAGCGTAGCGGCCTGACCGGGGGTACTTGAGATCAAGAGACGCAGAAAGAGAGAGTGATAGTGTTGAGAGACCGGTTTTCCTAGAAAGCAGGGGAGGGGAGCTGGAAATAAGGAAAGTGGCTCGGGGACTGCAAGGTCTCGTCCGGATCATTTAGCAGACGGACACTGATCCTGATTAATGGCGAATCTAAATCCTTCTGCCTTTACCACTCAAATGATCCAGTCACCACAAATATAGAGGGGCATAAGACATCGCACAAGCATGGTCATATCTGATACTCTGCACTAATGTTTATTTTGTCCGCTATGTTGTTTGTTTTAGTCTTAGTTTAGGTCCTGTATCTAATGTATGTATATATACACAGTATGATTATATATTTATTCTTTTTGTCAAGTTTTAGTTAACCTAAGGTAATTCAGTGTTATAAAACTATTTTAGTATAGTCAATGAAAATTGCTGACATTTTAGTCATCAGATTATAATAAACATTTTACTCAATCTAGTCTAGCCAAAATATAACCTTGATTCTTCCTCCCTAGCCATGTTGTTGTTGTTGATATTGTTTACTTTAACTTGGTTTCTGCAATTCTCCTCACTGTGCTGTTTATTCTGCTGGTCGTAGTCCTGATAGAACTGCTGCATTGAAGAAAGAAATATTATATTTAGTCTCCTGTTATTTGTGATGGAAAATTAAAAATCATTATGGTGATGTTTTTATTTTTAAACTACACTTAAATATGTCTATTTGTTGTCAAGCACTGTTGGTGCTTGTCTCGTTACAGTCTTTAAAAAGGTTATGGCGAACTTGTATACAAATATATTTAAATGATATATCTGAGTATATATATATTTAGGTGACACAAAGATAAAACAATGAGAAAAATGAAAACCAATAACTCACATAAAATTAATGATATACATCATTATGTATCTTTATCAGTAATCAATACCAGTAGTGATCTAAATAGAAAATGTACCACAAAAAATACTAGACACTGGATTTACAGGGGTTACAGTAGAAAGCTGTTTTTCTCTGACCTGAGTCAATACATGACATTTCAGCACAACTGGAATCAAGTCTGAGAGGAAGCCTTGGGCTGAAAGCTGAGGAGAAAATGTCAAGTTAAGTGTACATAAACAAGGCTAAACTTAGACAAAGGCGTGGTGTCTTCCATGGTGATGCAGGCAGCATCTGATCATCATCCCAGTATAAACACCCATCTGACTCCACAAGCTAACCTTTCACACCTCTGTCTCGCAGGAAGAATGAAAACCTGCCTCCAGCAACTGGCAGGGCGAAAGGCATCGTTCCTCAGCAACTGGTATATATTTATACGCAAACACACATGCTACAAAGATTCCTCGCCCAAGATGATGAAAGAACTCCAAACACAAAACCTAGAAAGGCTTCAGATGACGCAGACGATGGATTAGGCTCAATTATGGTCCGTTGTTGCTGAGCAGGTTTAAAACAGGCACACTGGCACTATTGTTAGAAAACAATTAAAACAGTTATACAGTTCTGAAGTGTAGATGTGAGATGAAAGGCATTCATCTGATATCCAGTAGTGCTAACACAAACCGGTTTCTAAAGGGACGCAGACATGGATTAAAAGTAATGCCATTGTTTCACCTTGCTGTGACATGGGTCTAGAACAGAGGTGTCCAAACTACGGCCCGGGGGCCAACCTGCGGCCAATGGTCAATTTTGTATTGGCCTGCAGCAAATTCCAAAGTATAAGGGCCAATGGCTCACACATTACAAAGTGCTTCTCTTATATTGTATTTCTTAAATATTTATGTGAAAATATATTACAGTATTTATAATAAGCCCCATTTTCAAATAAATGTAGTCAAATCAAGTTGAAAACCTTTTTCTAACTATGGTAGTTGATAAAAAAAAGAAGAAGCCAAATAACTTATTTGTATAACAAGCTGGAAGTACACCCTTCCTATTTCCCCTCATTATAAGCAATCTGAGGATTCTGTTTTATGGGATAAGCCGCCAACACTTTTTGTAATGAAATAAATGAAACCCTATGGACAGCTGCAATGTAGGCTGTTTTTTTTCTTAAAGCATATTCAATTATCAAACAAAATTGACCTACATTTGATTGATTTTGCTCACCTCAGTGAAAAATGTTTGGACACCCCTGGTCTAGAACGCACACCTCTATCAGCTTCCCTCTAATGTAATCCTTCCTCTGCAAATGAATCCTTACTGTATGCTCCGGGATATTTCCTATTCACAGTTTGGACTAACTCACACTAAGCCCAGGAGATGGGGAGTATCAGTTCCAGTAGTTTAAGGCAACCATTTACACCTGTGCCCCGAAAGCATATGAGAAAAGTAGGTGAAAGGGCACATTTGGAAAAGTGCGGGACAGGACAGAGGCAGCTTTGACAGTCTTTGACAATGAGGATAGTTAATGTATTCTAAAAGCTCAGAGACTACTGCTTGCCCCTTGTCTATTAATGTGTTGGTGCTAAAAGAACATCTGCCAGGTGAAAGGGTGGTGCCTCTTTTGTACATAAAGGATACCCTATACAGCTACCCACTCTCAATTATCTTCAACCACAACCAATACACAATATTGACTGAAGACTCACTGTGCAACCCTATGTTTGACAAGGAGATTAAACAATTCTTGAATTTATCGAAAAATATCGTCTTTTCAAGGAATAAACTGTTTCTGCAGAGAGAAATATAATGATAAACTATACTATAAACTTGCATATAAAGTATGTCCCTCTATTGTTCATGTATTTCAGCTATGTGTCCAAAGATGTACTCAGGCAAAGTATAAAGTAGAGGGCACAGCTTTCAAAAGGATGGATGAGTTAATGGAGAAATCAAGGCGTCTACATCTTATATATATATATATGCAGACGACTCAGCAATATTTTTGGCAGCCTCTCAAAGTCATTGGTCATGCTTTACAAAGGGAACAACATTGGGTGTTGGAATTGATTGTGAACAACAAAATAATAAAAAATAACAGTTGTAACTGGAAGTGTATATTGACACTGTCATCAATGTTGCTACTGAGACTTAAAATGTACAAATCTAAATTGTGAATTAATGTTGAAAAATATTTTTTAAAGTATAGGGTCCATCAATCTGACCTTTTTAAGAAAGTGTAAAAACGTAATGCTTAAAGTGGACATATCATGCTATATTTGAATAATATAGTGTAGGACCATACCTATATAAGGCATATTTATACTTTTTATTTTTCAAAATACCAAACAGATCATGCATTTTAGCCATTCCTCATTTCGCTCAATTTAACACTGTCTTTGCATGGGCTGATTCTGTGAGAACAGCACCATCTACAGGCCTGGCATATGTACTACAGCGTCTCCAGCGCTTTCGAACAGCAATGTCCGTGGCTGTCTCCTCCTGATTGGTGGAGTTGGCCCAATAGCCGTAGCGCCACTTCTGTGACGTCATAGAAGTGTTCAAATCTGGATCAGTCTGTATCAGATCCGTTGCAGCCCCTTTTTAAGAGATTTGGGTATGGAGGAAAATAGAGAGGGTTGTGTTTTCTGACACTTGGTGAGTTCCCTGGAACACCGGGGACACATATTCATGTATAAAAGACGTACAAAAGTGCATTTTGCATGATAGGTCACCTTT
>NW_011338198.1:0-5601 GCF_000735185.1 Notothenia coriiceps
CCCTTCCCATTATCACAACAAGCCCGTCTGCTCCCATTGGTTGGTCAGGTGGAAGGGGGCAAACAGGGGGAGGGTCTGAGGCTAAACAGAGGAGGAGGTGTTTGGTAAATGCATGAAGGGGGTTATAAGGGGGGCTGACAGCGTCCTACAAACTGTCACAGAGGGGGAAAAGGGTTGCAGTAACGTCTCTCTGCTTGAATAATATATCTTTACTCAAAATGTATTTTCTTTTGGTGGATTTTCAACACCTCTTCCTTTCTATTTACACAAGGTTGAGGGGTGCAGAAGAAAGCAACAGGAACATCGGATCACCTTAAGGCTCTTCCTGGAGTTTGAGACTAACATAATAATGGGGATCCAAGAGAGAAAGGGGGATCCTTGTGTGTGTGTGTGTGTGTGTGTGTGTGTGTGTGTGAACATAACGAATGTGTTAGTGTTTGTTAAATCAACCTGTCTTTCTGCTCTTCTCGTCTTCCTCCACCATGTGAGGTTATTAATAAACGTCCTGACCCACATCCCTGCCGGTGTAATTATCCTGTCAGTCACAGTGTGTGGTCAATGACTCCTCCCTGATTAATGACTGCGATCCTTGCAGGTGATCACAGTTTAATTAGGATTAATTGGTTTCACATCCAAAGTCACCTGTAGCATCTCCCTGGTTCCCTCCAATAAAAGGGGATTTTGTCATGTGATTTTGGATTATTGCAGAAATTAATCTCTGTGTCAAACAAACGTTTATGACACTGACGCGATTAGTTCAGCAGGATAATCTCCACATATTAACACCACTTTATGATTTCTGAAGTAAAAGCTAACGTTAGGCTATTAAGGAACTACAGCACGGTCACTAAGGTGTTGGGCTATAAGGAATACAGCACGGTCACATGACTTCAAGTCACCACCGCTAAGCTAAAGGTGGCTAATGTTGGGCTATAAAGGAACTACAGCACGGTCACATGACTTCACGTCACCACCGCTAAGCTAAAGGCGGCTAATGTTGGGCTATAAAGGAACTACAGCACGGTCACATGACTTCACGTCACCACCGCTAAGCTAAAGGTGGCTAATGTTGGGCTATAAAGGAACTACAGCACGGTCACATGACTTCACCTCACCACCGCTAAGCTAAAGGAGGCTAATGTTGGGCTATAAAGGAACTACAGCACGGTCACATGACTTCACGTCACCATCGCTAAGCTAAAGGAGGCTAGGCTATTGGAGGAACTAATATACAGGAACATTATTTTGACAATCCCAACAACGCATTAAAAACTCATTAACTTCTAGAGAATAGAGAGCAGTAAGTGCAAAAACGCTGACTCATTTCCAGGTTTTGGGACTCATTACTCCAGCTTTGTTTAGTTGTTGAGATAGAGATCAACATTCCCCACACTGCCAGAACCAGTCGTCGGCCATCTTGAGTTCCTGTCTGGACGAGTCTCAGTTACCCGTCCTCCGTAAAAATAGAATAAAACTTGATCTCATGTTTTCAGAGGCTGCAGGACTCTCTGAGGAATATCATGTTCTCTATCTGGACCTGCAGCAACTTAGCAAGTAATTCATAACAGACAGATGAGAAGACGGGTATTGATTTCATCTCCGTGTGCAGGGATAGGGTCCTTGTAAAATGAAATGTCGGCATGAGCAGTGTGACATTTTATTAACATATCAGTGCTATTGCCTCTTTAGAGAACCAATGCAAGAACATTAACATATTCAGAGGTAACTATGCCAAGATTCAAAGTCCTGCAGGACTCAACTTTAAAGTGCTTTTTAAAATCCTCTTTTTCCGTGTTTCTGTGCGTGGAAAAATGTCTAGGACATGTTTAGCCTAGCAGATAAAACATGTTTTTCCTTCATGGGATGCAATTAAAGGCTATTGGCTGAAAGTGTTAGGGACATGTGAAATGTATCCACCAGGAAAAATACTCAAATTGACCAGAAAGAGTCTCTGTAGGGACATGAAAAGACTACAGGGAGATAATGTAAACGTGTTAACTACAAATACTTCTACAAATAAGTTAGTTGCAAGTACATTCACAGACAACTACAACCAGAGTCAAAACAACCACAAAGAGACTTAAAAAGTACTTTAAACGTATGCAAAAACCAATGGATGACGTCATGGAGACTACATCCACCTCTTTTTACAGTCTTTGTGCAAAACTCATAAAAAAACAATACTACCACCAAGCAACTATGACAATTACTATTCAACATTGCCCAGGTTGACCTACGAGAGATAGGGAGTTGCGTACCTGGGTCTGGTGGTATGATTTGTTTAGTTGTATCGCTATGTACTGTCTTGGTGCAAAAGTAGGATAGAAAATTCAGCATATGCGTAAAGCAGCTCTTACCATTGCTTTGCGACATTGCCCAGGCTGACTTTTATAAAAGCAGATATAATGTCATTCATGGGAAAATTATCAGAGTAAAAAAAGAAAAATAGGTCAGATTTCTGAGAATATTTTCAGAAATGGCGTTTCTGTACATTCATTTTGTCCTGACTGTATTCCGTTTACTTTCTTCTCCGCAGGGCGAGGCTGAGATCCCATCAGTGGCCGTCACAAAGTCTCCCAAAGGAACCGGCCTGGATGGAGTGGAGGTCGAACCCGACATCTACGACGTCCCCGCCGACCTCTCCTCGGATGAAGAGTACCTGAGCGTTGACGAGGCCGACCCCTCCAGAGCCACCCGCATGAAACAATCCATGGTGAAGAGCAGCGAGACCCTGAAGGCCGCTTTCTCCAAGGAGAACATGAGCAAAACCAGAGGAAACCTGGGCACCAAGTTCCACAACCTGGGGGAGAAGGTGATGCCTCACGAGCGTCGGGACAAGATGCATCAGGCCGGCGAACGCCTGAAACAGTCCGGAGAGCGTCTGAAGGACAACATCGCCAAGAAAGCGCCGAGCAGAGAGACCTTTCGCATCAAACTGAAGAAGGAGAGGGCGGTGGCTGAAGGGCAGGAAGGCGCCGAGGCTGAAACCGAAGGCGAAACAGAAGCAGAGGCCGAAGCTAAAGTCCCAGCGGAGGAGAAACCAGTTGCCTACACTGAAGTTGCGATGGAAACCAAGAGAGAAGGTCCGGTGGAAGAAGCAGGCGCGACCCGGATACCAGAGGACGAATACACAAAGTAAGATGGAATTGGAAAAGGAGGCGGGCAAATCGGGGGAACCTCGAAACGTTGAGGATTTAGAGAGAAGGTCTGCGATTGGTCGACATCCACGATGATGGACACTCTTATCTGCAAGAATGTATTAAAGACGAAAGAAAACTCTTGAAGTGGGCTTTTCGGGACTCATCCGAACGCGAACTGGTCATTTATCAAAGTGTCAGGGTGTGGAATTATATGATTCAAACAGCGTGACATGAATGTAAGAATCTTTATTTCAAATGATGAAAATCAGGTTTCAAGTTTGTTTGGTTAATTTGTGGAGTCTACATTTGTGGGATTATAAGCAGTGATTAGCACTGGACGCCTGGAAGGTAAAGAAATGGTTGATTGAGGACGATGAATGTTGATCTGGAGTTCGGGTACTGATCTTTTATCTGGATGTACATATAATGTTGTACATACTGCCAAACATTTGGGAGGTGAAATTCGGTCGTTGCGGGCCTCAGCTGGTCTCTGAGACGCCCGCTGAGGAGATAAAATAACGGATAATGGATTTAAACGTCAGACTGGTTTCTGTATGCAAAATAGTGGGAAGTTTAGAGGCGCTTGAAAGCAGCATCAGCGATCGCTTGGATAGACGCTAAAGCTGCACATGGGAAAGGTTTGGGACTTCATTACCCAGAGTTCATTGCACCCGGGATAAACCGAGTGAAATGTTCAGGGGCAGGAAGTTGAGTAAATTATGGCTACCAAGTTAACATTCAATTACAGTGTAGTCACCTTAATAATAGTTCAACTAAATTATAATTGTGTTTGTTGGGAGCGTCAGATCTGTCCCAAGATTTTAAAAGAAATATACGAAATGCAATGGTAATTTCGTTAACAAATGATAACGTTGTCACCAAAGTACGGTGGCCCTGAGGATCCAAAGTGCATTTTAAAATGACAGTAAAATATTTCATAAAACACAACTTCGTACATGTTGTGTTTTGACCTTCAGGGCCACCGTACCAACGTCATTACACGACGAGCCGATATCAACTTGCGATATTGTTGATGAAAAAAACACTCAAAAAGAACCTCAAATCTGTCTTTTGATGTGTTTTTAAATATCGTAAACAAGTTTCCTCTGAGAAAGGGCTGCACCAAATGGAAATATTCAACATTACATTTTACACCATTCATTTAGGGGACACTTTTATCCAAAGCTTATTTCAAAAAGTGAAATTAACCACGTCTGTTGCGATACATTATAAACACATTTCCCCAAAGGGTTTTGGATCTCCTTTGGAATTCAAATACAACTTTGAGGCTTTGATTTAAGCTAAAAAACAGTTGTATTGAGCAACAGCAGCAGCGGATAAAACAAATAAAACTTAGCATGAACTTAACAGTAACACAGTCCCTTATAAAGATCGTGGACGTCAGACTGTAATTACTCTTGTGAAAGTGGATGTAGTGGCTTTAACGCTTTTTGCTGATATTCGACGTATGAATGTTGTATTTCGTCCGGCTTTGCTGCTTGATATATATTTTATTTTGAGGTTTAGTGGCTGGCTGTATTCTCCTGGAGTGATTATTAGAGGAGACTTTTTCTGTAGAAGCTTATCTCACGTAGTGCTGTTGATATATATTAGCACAGTGTCTTATTCTGAACGCACTTCCTGTATAGCTTTCATTTCACGACTTGCTGTATTTATGTTCCTGGTGAGTGAAACTGTACTGGTGGAACATTTCATGAAGTAGATTAATAGTATTTGGGTTTAAACAAGGTTTCATCCGTTGCATTTGTTTCTCTTTTTTCATTTTTAATTACAGCTCAGTTTCCATTTTGTGTTTTGTTGTCATTTTTACAATCATCTCGATCCAGTTTGAATGCTTTACAATGAGAATCAGCTGATTGGGAGCTGTTGTTTTGGCCTGTACGCTATACTGTATAAGCAACACCTGACATTAATCATTTTGTTTTTGTATAAATAAAGACTCATGAAACCTCCTTCAACGGTATTCAGATATTTTGATTCAGTAAAATCAGTAATGCAACACTCAATGAATTCCCTGTTACAGGTAAGAGTCATGCATCATTTCCTTAGAAACGTCTTCAAAATATACTTTCAAACTATAATGGCCTTTTTAAGAATATACTTGTGTGTAGTGTAAACTAAGCTCGCCACCATGAGCTTTTTTAAATGACATCTTGATTGGTAAAGCCATTTTTCTGAGTAAAAGTAGAAGTACTCAGATCTTGTACTTGAGTAAAAGTAGAAGTACTCAGATCTTGTACTTGAGTAAAAGTAGAAGTACTCAGATCTTGTACTTGATAAAAGTAGAAGTACTCAGATCTTGTACTTGATAAAAGTAGAAGTACTCAGATCTTGTTTGATTTGTACTTGAGTAAAAGATGACTTCACGTCTCCACCGCTAAGCTAAAGGCGGCTAATGTTGGGCTATAAAGGAACTACAGCACGGTCACATGACTTCACG
>NW_011338199.1:0-4674 GCF_000735185.1 Notothenia coriiceps
GAGGAGGGAGATTCTGATTATTTAGATTTTTTAAATCAAAATGTCAAGAAATGGAGCTTTCAGTATATTCTCTAACAAAAGTAGTTTGTTACAAGTAATTTATTCTTAAAAGTTCACTTAAATTGAAAATTTGATATTTTACTCAATATGTTGGCTTTTTCTCAGCATGCTAAATAAAAAAGTAAAATAGTCCTTTTCTTCTTTATGTTCCCTCATACCCTAAAACTCTTCCTCACCTGAGGAGACCTCTGTCTCTGGTTAGCTTCAGTTAGTCTCTTTAAAGCTGTTCTCAGTAAAGCAGCACAGAAACATAGCTGCAGTTTAAAGAGTCCCTCTGTGTCTCCTCCACAGGAACATAGCTGCAGTTTAAAGAGTCCCTCTGTGTCTCCTCCACAGGAACATAGCTGCAGTTTAAAGAGTCCCTCTGTTTCTCCTCCACAGGAACATAGCTGCAGTTTAAAGAGTCCCTCTGTGTCTCCTCCACAGGAACATAGCTGCAGTTTAAAGAGTCCCTCTGTGTCTCCTCCACAGGAACATTTGTAGTGAATGTGACTCAGACTTCCTATCAGGCAGAGGAGAACCAGAACATCACCCTGGAGTGGACCTTCAGCTCCAGAAGAGACACTTCCCTCAGATCCATTTCTACCATCTGTCACCTGTTTACTGAGAGCAGACCCTACGTCCTGTTTCATCTAAATGAAGGTGTTGAACTCCCAGAGTCTCAGGATCCAGAGTTTGCAGGACGAATCCAGTGGGACAAAGACGTCCTCACAGAAGGACGCCTCACACTTCATGTCTCCAGACTCAGGACCAGTGACTCTGGGTTTTATGTGTGTGACATACTCGTCATACCTGATGGGACTAACTCTAGGAGATCCTGGCTCAACGTCACTGGTGAGTAACCTCAGTAGAAGTGCTATTTACTGTCAAACTTCACTTCTTTAATATGACTCTAGTAGATCTCTAATGGTAAACAAAGATTCAAAGTCATCATGATGTTACTAACTGTGTCTTTTCTACAGCTGCTGCTGAGATCCAAACTCAGAGACCAACAGAGAGTCCTCAAGGAGAGAGTCCACAACCAGAGAGAGAGAGAGACATCTGGATCTGGGTTGGACTGGCAGTTACACTAACTCTACTGTCTCTCTCTGTCGCTGTCTTCAAACCGTGGCTCACCAAATGTCTTGAAAGAAACAACAATGACGTACGATGACCCTGGAGCCCAGATTGTGTCTGAAACCACCTTTTTGAATGAACCATCTGAGCATAATGAAACAAGAGACAGAGGGTCTCATCAGGTAGTTATTTATCAGAAAACTAATTTTGATGTAATATATTTATGTTAAGCACAAACAATAATGAGTTTTACAAAATAAGTCTGGATTGGTAACAAGTACTGTATTATGCTTTTTGCAGTATGTAAATGCTCTGTTTGAGGCTTACTACATAATGCTGTGACATACTCACTCCTGATGGGAGGAACTCTGCAGGATGCTGCCTCAACGTCACTGGTGAGTTACCTCGGTAAAACGTTGATATCATGTTGAATTCAGCAGCTTTTCAGGGGACAGAAGATCATACAAAGTATTGTTGAGTTTTCATTTTCTTTTTAAAGTTTTGTTGTGTCTCCTAACAGCAGCGACAGATTCCTTCTCAGGGAAAACCTTCAGTCCAGTTTGATCCAGGACTTGGATCAGAAAACACTGTCAATATTCCCCCCTCCCATTGACACTATGCATTACATTAACATACACTTATTTGCTATGAACATTTGCACATATCTGCACAATACTACCTTTTTTTACAAATTGGGCTGAAAGACTTCTGAATGATGAAACGTTTTAATTATTCTATTTTTGTTTACCAACAGAGCACACTGGAATACCCCTGATGTGCAACACTTAAACACTTAATAGACATTTTTTTTTAATATTCATTAGGATATTACCTTATGCACTTATTTTATATTTTCGTGTTTATTTAGTTGTATTTCATTGAATTGCTTTAATATATAATATATTAATTATACATATTTTGTATATGTATTATTCTAAGAGACTGTAATATCAATAACTAGCCAGTAGGTGTCAGTGTTCTACACGTGGTTTCCCAATGGGTTCATGTAAAACAACAAGAGAAACGGGTTTAATCAGAAGAAGAAGAAGAAGAAGGAACCCTTAACGGTTCCACAGAGGGGAAATGTACATTCTACATTTGAGCCATTCCTAGTGTTAAGAGCGGTGGGGGAACGCTGCTTTGCTCAGGGACACCTCGGTAGCACTTGGTCTTTCCGGGACTTGAACCCTAACCCTAATCAGAGTTTTGGGGTATTTTGTAGGGACTTTCAAACATCACAAATGTAATGTTTGAAATGCTGCTGACAGGAAGTGACGGTACATCTATTTACTGTATTTTAAAGGTACGTCCACACAGCAGCTTTAAACAAATCTTCCAACGCTTCTCTGCCCATTGACTTTGAATGGGGATGACGTCACTTTGCCTCGCTTTTCGCCGAACTGCATTGTGGGGAAGCGAAGATTTCCAGGATTTTCAGGATTTTCAGAATTCAAAAGTTGAGCAATGTTCAACTTTTGAAGCTGAAGCTGGAAGCGTCAGCCAATCAAATCCCGTTTATGCAAATCTGACAGTACAAGCGCTAGCCAATCAAACCGCGTGCAAGCTGGGAGAGCCAGACCGCAGTTCATTTCCTCATATTCCAAACGAGATATTACGGTAGCAAATCACCCGGTTCTTTACGACCAGAACTATTTACCGGGATACAAACCGGAGGAACCAGGCGATAGAGGGAGGTGGCAGAGACAGTGGGTGAAACTGATAGGTTTTCGCCTGTTTGGGGAGTTTACACAGTGTTTCCCCTACCATTGTCTTGGCGGGGCGCTGCGCCCTGCTCTTTTATCAAGAGAGCAGCGAATGACAATTAACGTCAGACCACGTAATAACATACAATCTTACGTTATTGTCATACTTTCTTTTCAAATACTGTCCTTGTCGACGACTTGAAAAATTGAAGGGATTCGTATAAATGATTCCCTTTATGGTAAGAATTTCACTCGGTATTTCGTCGGTCGTAGTAGAAGACATCCGTCTCAGTAAAATGATTTACTCCCTCGCCCCTACACTTTTCATAGTCTCTTGGTATTGTTGTCCCGAATGAAATTTTCCATTTGTCGAGATTTCTCGGAATCCCAGGTTCAGTTGTGGACTTTATTGTTACGACTCGTTTCAAAACCGTAAGTATAGTGTAAAATCCTTTCACGGACTGTGAGCACTTGAGTTAGTCTCTAAGAATGAAGTTAAGGTAGCACTAATTGAACCTTATACGTAACTAGGTACAAGTTGGATTTGTACGTGTAAATTTAACGTACCATATAAGTAGATTAATTACGTATAGATGTCGTGTGAGTACCGAGTCTTGCCAAACCCACACTACTGAGACGGAAACTTCTTCTTGGTGCCCGTCAAGTACAGCTGGACACCCGGAACTACTTATAAGTTACTGCTAGTAATTATTAATAGTTACGACCCGGTAATATCGCTTGGATGTGCATTGGGGACGACGGGAGCTCAAGTTTCGACGTCCCTAACATTGGAACCCTAGTTTATGTAGAGGAGGTACTATAGACTTACACCGGTGAAATAATAATATTTTGGTTCTATTGGCTGTCGGTTTCATCTTCACTTGGACTATGTTATTCTCAGTATGTACATCGGAATGATCGGAACTAGATTATGGACTAGTGGCTACGCGTCATACCTAAAATCTATCGTTTGTGTTTGCGTTACTATAGTGTTTTAGTGAAGTGGAACTAGTACACAGAAACTTCTGTTCTGCACTAAGTAAGGTCCGTAGTATTGTCGACGAAAGATAGATGGTAATTGTTTGGGACTGACGTGTCTTTAGGATAGGGCGGTCCTTCGTACGACACGACATAGACTACCGGTCTAAACGACACAAAGTCTTTGTGTGTCTCGCTCCGAGTTGGAAACTTGGTAGTAGTAGTTTTTCCAGTCCTATTAAGACGACAACAGCGCCTGAGGTCATAGTGATGACGATAGTAGTTAGTGATCTATGATCACCCCGAAGTGGCGACAGGGAGGGAGGTCTGACGGAGTTTTTTCCGATGGTAATACACCCTTTTTATGGGGTAGTGTGAGAAGGAGAAGACACATTGTAGAGATTATTACGTCCGCCGTGTAGAATCCGGAATTAGGTACTGAAGGACCACTGTGGGTACAGGGTTCTGTGGCGAATGCCATGCAAGCAGGTGTGTCGTCGAAGAACCTTTTTGTAACTTTCAGAACCTCGACCCGGCGCACAGACTCTCCGAACCCTAAAACGGCGCTGGTTTTGGTTAGTGTAGGTTAGGAGCGGCGGGGGCTGTATGTTTCGTTTTTTTTGGCCCTACAAATACGCTCGTTATATATATGATAAAATATTTTGCTGTTCAGTTTAGTTCGTAGATTAACCAAGAATCGGCACTTATAATGACTCGCATATGGTGCCCATCTTAACATTCGACTAGAAAAGGTGTAGTCAGTCATAGGAGGCCGCAGACTGTCGTTATTTTTCATATTTGGCAACCCGACTTTTCAACCCCCAACAGCTGGGAGGGCGAAGCGCAGCCGGCTTGGCGCGGGGAATCGACACTATGA
>NW_011338199.1:4715-5557 GCF_000735185.1 Notothenia coriiceps
GGATGACGTCACTTTGCCTCGCTTTTCGCCGAACTGCATTATGGGGAAGCGAAGATTTCCAGGATTTTCAGGATTTTCAGAATTCAAAAGTTGAGCAATGTTCAACTTTTGAAGCGTCAGCCAATCAAATTCCGTTTATGCAAATCTGACAGTACAAGCGCTAGCCAATCAAACCGCGTGCAAGCTGGGAGAGCCAGACCGCAGTTCATTTCCTCATATTCCAAACGAGAAATTACGGTAGTGCTAGAAATTAAAATCAATGTTTTATGGCATAATTTAGTTTAAACATGCCATCAGTTAAAATGCTGATTTATACGGGAAAAAAACAGAAATTCTCGTGCACAACCAGTTGTTAAGCTTTTATTCTGAAAATCCTTCATCTCCGGTTAGCATTTAGCATGTGGCTAATATACGATTTTCTAAAGAGGTGAATTTAGTAGCGAAATGACATGGAGTGGTGCAAACCGAAACCTACTGATTTAACACTACAACTATAGATGTCGAGATACTACCATGCTGAATATTAAATGAAGGTACAGTTTATTTGAATACATTATTGTTTACAGACGAGAGTAGCATGTGACAACATCCGGAATGACCGGAAACCAAACCAGCCGTGAAGTATTTTCTGTATTTTTTAGAGTATTGATTACAGCGTTTAGAATGTGTTACATGAAAAGTGATGAAAGAGAATATGAGGAGAAAAGGCGTGTTAAGCATATATTGAATGTGAAAAGTACCAATCCTCTGTTTAAATGCAACGGACATTAGAGACCAGGCGAGCCGGCTGGCGGGGAGGAGCCAGCAGAGGATATATATCACAGCACCAGACGAGGGATTCG
>NW_011338199.1:5602-10772 GCF_000735185.1 Notothenia coriiceps
GCAAAAGCGACAAGGCGCAATAATTGGGGTACCAGCAAGTTCCTTCAAAAGGGTCTACACCTTATTAAAACTAGAAGACTCGGTTGTTCCCATTTAGAAAAAGAGGAAACTCGTGACAAGATGAGCGAATCAGTAAAAGGTAATATGAGCTGGGGGTAGACGAAGAAAACCCAGAGCGCGAAGCGGAAGTGACAACGAGGCAGTGTAGGGTGGCAGGACACTATGGTATACGAGTGCAGGTCACTTCGTACTGCGGAATGTCAACGAAATAAGTATAATAGAACAATAATTGCTCTAGGACTATCTATGGGATACACGTACACACGTACAAAACGAAACTTCGTTCACTTACCGTCCACCGCGGGTGAATCAAAAATTTTTGAGACAAGACCATTCACCAAACTTATCAAACAGACTATTAATTGTAAAGAAATACAGTAACACTCACTTCACAGCCAGACAAGATGCTCGATAGAATGTAGTTAATTCTCGTGAAGTAGTTTGACAGCTCCGTAATATATCTCCGAGCCGTACCACCCCTGCACTTCTTAGTCCGTCTATGGTGCACTCTTATGGGGTCCATACAACTGTACAAGTTTGCGAATAATATGAAATGTCGTGGACCACCAGATCACCCATTCTACAGTCTCGAGTGAGCCGGGTCACTCGGAGTACCAAGTTAAGGGCTAGTCCCTTTCCAAAAGGAGATAACGGAAAGGACGACTTCTTAATTCGTAACATAACATTTTTTTTTTATTATGGTCTGCGGAATTTATTGCGTAAATTGCTTATAGACGCGAAAACCGAACAGTCAAGGATTCGTTGCGTCACCTACTCCGTCACCAGTTGTACTAGTACGTTGTCTGATCAGTCGGGTCGGAGCGAACCAAAACTTTTACTCCCTAAGTCCCTTCGACGAACTTCCGGACGTAGTATCGGGAACATACCAGATGCGTTCCGTCCTCCATACAAATTCTTTTCCAATAATAACAAGAAAAATAAACAATCGATATATGCTGAATATAAACCATATTCTTATCAAACATACCAATAAAAGTCTGGTAGTTCCTAAACCACTCCGGCCCGGTCTCCATACTCTTCCTTTTCCTCTTTTTGTTTTTTCCTCGCGAGTCTCGGCCCGGCAACAGACAAATCAAATTCGTCCGGACTATTACACCTGTAGGTACTTATAACCTCCGGTATAGATAGATACACGCCATGAACGGTGATACACCTCGTTTCTTTCGCGTACTGAGCGGCGTATTTCCGCACGTCAGAACCCTCAGCCGTCGTTAAAAGGCGCTTTTTTTGTGACGCTTTTCGTACCCCGGTGTCAATGTTTTCCCGCGAGTACCCTCCTCACCCGGGGTATCCAACAAACCCACGACATGTTGATGCAGTTTGATACCTTATAAACACACTTTGGCGCAACAAATTCAACCGATACACTTCCTGTATCGGTCACGTGATTAGTTCTTAAAGCAATACACCCACCAATACGGGGTTTCACTCTTGGGCTCTCGGCACAGTGCTGACGCACCAGTGTTGCTCGTCCCATCACTACAATATTCTGCTTGTGATACACCAGCGCCCTTTTTAATTAAAGTACCCAATTGAACCTTCTCAGAGACTCAATTTAGTCTCCTTTTAAAGCTTCTCTCCTGGACGGGAGAATAACGATCACAGTTTACAGTAGCAAATCACCCGGTTCTTTACGACCAGAACTATTTACCGGGATACAAACCGGAGGAACCAGGCATGGAGGGAGGTGGCAGAGACAGTGGGTGAAACTGGTAGGTTTTCGCCTGTTTCGCCTGTTCGCCTGTTTCGCCCGTTCGCATAAAATCCCCGGGGTTTTTTGCTTTGTATGCCGGGGGCGGGAGATTCATGTGATTGGTTGTTGGTCGCGTTACTTGCGAAAAATCCCCAAGCTCTCAGATACGCCCAGCTCCAAGATTTTCAAGATTTTTTCAAAGCTGCTGTGTGGACGTACCGTAACTGTTGTTGACACATATTTTGTATCCTCGAGATATAAATACATATTTATCCCAGTTTTATCCTTAGTATTTATCGTCTTCGGTGCTAAGGTGTGTGTTGGAAGGAATTCTCTGGATGACGTCCATCAAGCAGTGAGAGGAATGAGGAAACACTTGTTTGTCAGCTATAAAAAGGAAACAAAAATGTATTGCGTTGCTAAAAATAGACAACTTGATGATTCACTTCTAAAAGTTTTGAGAACCAGCCGACAGAAACATAAACAAACGCCTCCTTCCTGAGATTTGTGTCATACAGTTTGTTAATTCTTAGTTTTTCTGACGCTGTGTTCCTGTGTTATCCGTGATGCATTTTGCTGCTGTTGATGTTTCTGTTTATTTAGCATTTCTTCAGTCATTTTTCGTCTCTTTGTAGTTTTATCTGGTCTCCTCTAGGTACGCTTTTGGCCCTTTGGTCATTGTGTTGCTCTCTTTGTGGTTACTATGTCCCTTTTTTATGATCTTTGAATCTTGTATTTGCATATCGACTTTTCTCTGTACTTATGCCTCTCTTTTAGGTTATTTTGTAACTAATGTCACACCTTTTGTGGGTATTTAAGAAGGGGCAGGTCAAATCTCCCTGCTCCTTTCCACAATAAAAAAACAACCAGTATAAGTGTACATGTTTTGTTTTAAAATAACTGCCATGAGTGGAATAAACTAATAAATAAACACATTAAAGTTTTGAATCTCTCTCGTTTCAAATTAATACAAAACTCTAAAGAATAACATGTTAAAATGATCCCAGGATGTAAGAAGACAAAGAAATCACATCGACTTAAAATATATTTGACAAACAAACAAAGTTAACAGTTTTTTTTTACAAAATGTCTTTAGAATCATTATTTTCAAATGGCTGCAGCTGTAGTTCCTGTCAGGTTCTCACTGTGGAGTAGGTGGATGCGGTGTCAGCATCTAAACAGGAAACACATAAAGACTATTGAACAGCTGTCAGTAGGTGGCCACAATAATAGAAACACTAGTTCCCTGCACCTCGAGGCCTTTCAAAAGATTTTTAAGTTTACATTTATTTGATATAATAATAAACAGTTTGAAACTTCATTTAAACATAATACTTTCACGCTAACAGAAAAACAGAGGTGGAGGGGGGGTCTCCTTTTGGTTGGGCATAAAAGAAAAGTGGTATCGGTTTGGTTTAAAAGAGGAAATGAGAGATTTTCCGACTACTTTGAAACTTTTCATGTGCATTAAATCAAATGGCACTCTGTGCAGCACCTCGAGGCCTTTCAGAACAATTTTAAGTTTACATTTATTTGATATAATAATAACAGTTTGAAACTTCATTTAAACATAATGCTTTCATGCTTACAGGAGGGGGGGGGGGTCTATCAGAAGAGCGGTATCGGTTTGGTTTAAAAGAAGAAATTAGAGATTTTCCGACTTTGAAACTTTTCATGTGCATTAAATCAAATGGCACCATGATAGTGCGCAACATGATTTACAATCAGTGCAGAGAAAGGCTCCTTTTATCTACTATAACTTACAAATGAATAATAATATTTATTATTATTGATAATAATAAAAAAAATTAAAAGAAGTAAAAAAAAAAAAGTAAAATAAAAAAGAGCTAAATCAAAATCAATAAAAAAAATTTAAAAGGTATATAATTAAATATATATTAAAATAAATAATAATAATTTAAAAGCTATTAAACTACATTATTAAATAATCATGGCTTTAACCAACGTTTACATTACTGGAAATATATGAACATTAGCCCTATTTAATGAAGTAATGCCTCATTTGCATATTTAAACTTAACGTATCATAAAACTGTATCTGTAGCATGTCTTATTATGGAAGAAAAAATATTGTGTTAATGTCAATAATGAAGTGGGGGGGTTTTATGGTGATATCTGCTATCTTGTTGGACACTATTCACCTGCAGTGTCCCACTTTAACACACTAAACAAGGTTTGTTTTAAATCTAATTATATTTACACGTATGTTTCCGTGTTGCATCATGTCTCAACTCCAATCCATGCAAAAACAGAAAGGTAACCTTGGTTATTATAGTTCATTGAGTTTCTGATAGTAACGGTGGGACTTTGGTTTCCAGCCAACTGTTTTGCATTACTGTTACCATAGTGATATCCAAGTGTGAACCAATAGGAGCGTAGGAAACTGTGAGGGGGCGGGGCTTCTTCTTAAAACGACAGACAAGCGAAACAGAGAGCAGTTTCTCTATGTTACGTAACAGTTTTTATCACGTGATATTATGCTCTGTTTCATGATGTAATTATGTCAATAGTGTAGGAACAGTTAGATCATTTACTTCAGTAATAGTACTAATACTATACGCTGGAAAATACTCTTAATGGCACTTAATTTAATGTATTCAACAAGTGTCCTAAATGTAATAAGAGTAAAAACGACATATATTCTGTATTAATACAAAAAATGGAAAGAAAAAGCAGCAAATCTTTAGTTTGAGGATTTTCAAATATTTTATCCCGGAAATAACAAAAAAATGATATTCTGTATCGTTGTTTCAGGTGTGCTCGGGATTCATGTTAAAGATACTACATTACCACTTTATCTGTATCTGTAAAATAGGTACGATTTAAAATAAATATAGGGAAGTTAAAAGTAGAATACCTCGGATCCTGATTGGCGGCCCTTCCTGTGTGACGGTAACATTGGTGTATTCAACATCTGCTTCATCTTCACCTGCAACAAAAACAAGCTGAATTTAACTTTTAACTTGTGACATCACTATGTAACACTCGCGCTTCTATTGGCTAGCGCTGCAACACATTATACGTGAACATCAGCAGGAGAGGACTCTTTAAAGTAGAGACATACTGATATACACCTGAACATCAGCAGGAGAGGACTCTTTAAAGTAGAGACACTACATACTGATATACACCTGAACATCAGCAGGAGAGGACTCTTTAAAGTAGAGACACTACATACTGATATACACCTGAACATCAGCAGGAGAGGACTCTTTAAAGTAGAGACACTACATACTGATATACACCTGAACATCAGCAGGAGAGGACTCTTTAAAGTAGAGACACTACATACTGATATACACCTGAACATCAGCAGGAGAGGACTCTTTAAAGTAGAGACACTACATACTGATATACACCTGAACATCAGTCTAG
>NW_011338200.1:0-3795 GCF_000735185.1 Notothenia coriiceps
ACACACACACACACACACACACACACACACACACACACACACACACACACACACACTTTACACACACACACACACACACACACACACACACACACACACACACACACACACACACACACACACACACACACACACACACACACACACACACACACACACACACTGACCGTCCCATCTTGTTGGACAGAACACCAAACAGGTTCGTTCCTATTAGGTAGGAGATACTGGCAGGGAGGAAAGCTATACCTGTAAAACAACACACATCCGTTAAAAAGGGAGAGGTGAGGGAGATATAAGGAAGAAACAATAATTAAGGATAAAAAAGGAAGGGAGAGAGAAACTTAAGGAGAGAGGTATAGAAAGGAAGGACCAGAAAGAAGGAGAGAAGGAAAATAAAAAAGGAAGAAGGGAAGGAAGGAACATAAGCAGACAGGAAGAGAGGAACATAAGGAGGAATGAAGGAGCAAAAGGTGGACATGAAGCTCAGCGCAATTTCAATCAGGAAGACCAATATCCTCTGGTGTTACACGACATTTCAATACTCTCTCATCTCTCAATAAGTGATCGGGAGCGTTACTCCCCAGCTAGCCAATCATCGCACCCGCTAACCCCTTTAAATCTGCTCTTCCCTCTCTTTCAGTTGTCATTTCAGGTGTCAACGCACAACCCTCCTCCACCCCTTCGCCTCCTGTCTCCTAATACAGGGCCAAGCTAAAAACCTTCTCCCTTCAGACCGGACCGAACTACTTATCACCACCACCAGTGTCTAGACCCCGGGGGGTTCATCGGAGCAGTTTTCCCCTCCTGAATGATCATCCTGCAAACCAGGGCCTAATCGCCAAACATCATTTCTTTCACTTGTTGTAATCCGTCAATCACTATTCCTTCATATTATGCGTCCCGGTAATAAACATGTATTTCCTACATCACGTCTCTCCTGATTGAAGTGAGGATGGAAGGAAGGAAAGAAAGAAAAAACAATGGGACATAAGGAGGAAGGAATGAACAAAGGGGGGAGGGAGGCACATAAGGACCAGTGACGGCTGGCCCATAGGGGCGCAAAGGGCGCCGCCCCACCTCTTCCCACATTCTAGATACTACATAAAAAATACTTTCATTTTATGAATTGTATACGGCTTGGCTAACTACCTGTAGCAACACCAGTGCTATATTAGCTTCCCCTGCCTCCCTTTTCAAACGTCAGGATCAGACTAGCCTATGGAGCAGACCCAGCAAGGATCCAGATGTGAGTGACTTAAAGCACATATCAGAAAAAACTAAAAAGCATGAACAAATGGAGTCCTCATGGATGATGCTATGCGCCTAGCCATGTTTAGGAATGTAAACACAGCTGTCCAATGAGGGCTACAGGATAGGGATCAGTAAGCATAATAAGGAGGTTGACAAAAACAGGCACTAAAATAATAGACTGTATCAAGTGCTGTGTGCCTTTGCCCTTCGTTGTAATATGACATGTTTTGAGTTTGTGTATACATTTGCTTACATTTTGGTAGAGCCCCCCCTGGAGAAAAATGCACCAGCCCCCACTAATAAGGACAGAGACATTTCTGCAAAAATCAATGTGTGAGGGTCATATTCACACTTTTATGGAGTGTTTGTCATAATTCAGCTCAACCAAATCAACATATATGAAATATAAAGCTTTTCACAAAGTTTTAGGTTGATTAAATGTATTATGTTTCACTTAGGTTTGTTGAAACCAATAATATTAAGTTGAACATAATACAGTATTTTGTATTTTGCAATTAATATTATTGCTTTCAACTAATCTAACAGTTATGTGAAATTTGATGACATAATACTTTTAATTAAAGTCTGTTTTTTCAGTGCATGCAGGAAGAAGGTAGGAAAGGTGGGTGCAGACGGTGACAAACCAAGTTGCCATTTAGGGGAGCACATGGTCTGCATCATCCAGATAGGCAGGGTCGGCTCCAGGATGGCCACACCCATGTTGGCAAAACACAGAGAACCTGCAGATAGACAGATCCCAGAAATATGATGTTGAATTTTTTGGGGGGGAAGATGTGGATGTACAGGTGAGTGTGTGAAGCGTCTTCTTACCTGCACTAATGAGGATGTACGGGTCCTTCAACAGCGTCAGTAATGGCGTCCCCTCCACACTCTGAAACACACAAACTAGAGCTGGTTATGCTAGAACAAATCAGACTGGACCAGAACAAATCACTTCAGATTGGATCAGATGGGTACAGTTAGAAAGTGAACTCACCCCTGGGGAGATCTTTGAAGGCTGCAGGATGAACAGCTGTAATGCTGCAATACATAAATGCAAACATCAGGACGTGCTAACTGGAGTGGATCAGTGTGACATCACCAGCATGTATAGGTGGTTACATTCAAACCCCTAAAAGCAATAACTTTATTTATAGATGCAGTTAATTATTGATTAGATCAACTTTAGTTAGATTAATATCCACGTATCTTGTTAGCATTAAACAGCTCCAGCTCCCATGAGTCTAAGCAGGTGTTCAGGCCAGAAACCAGATCAACTCAGATTACTGGGACACCGAAATGCAGAACTCACTTCACACCACTGGATTTAAACATAATATATCAAATGACTGAGATAAAACTGCACTAAGAGACTTAATTATAATTCTTTATATATTATTGGATGTTTTATTTTAAGTCTTTAAGTTTTTACAAGATATTTGTATATTATTTGATTCTGTCATATCATTCTTCATTAAACATTACTTTTAGCCTGTTGCTGTGTCTAGTGAATGAGAGTTGTTAAGCACATTCATGCTAACAGACTGGTTGATTGCATCCCCATCCTTGGAGCAAATTGCATTCAGCTGAAAAACGTCATTGGCATGTTTTGGCTGGTATATCATTGGCCCAGTAACCTGACATGCTTTGGACCTGCACGACGATTGTAGGTGATCGCCCTTAATGGAGCTATCGGCAACCACTAATAATTGGTTTTATTTCAGTCAGTGAACCTGTGAACGCGTTTACCTCCATCAAACACAGCCAGGAAGGCCAGGATCAGGAAGGGAGCGCGCTTCCCTACAAACTCATACATCACACTGCCGAATGGAGCTCCAACTGAAATACAACACAAATATTAAACACAGGACACAAATCTAAGGAGAAAAATATTTTTAACATACTGACATCTTGTTTTTTTAATTCTTATTCTTTACTATATTTTTCGTTTTAAAAGAGACAAGGAAGAAAGGAGGGGAATAACATATGTCTCACTCAGGACTCCCATAGCCAGTCCTCCCAGTGCGATGCCCATCGCAATGCCTCTCTCCTCATCATCTGTGTACACACTGGCCAGCATACCTAGACCTACACAGTCACACACGCACACATACACACACACACACACACACACACACACACACACACACACACACACACACACACACACATTAATACTTAATACTTAATAGAGGGAGGTAGAACGGCGCTGTGAGAGCAGGGAGAATAGAGCAGAAGGAGAAGATGGTCGGTGGAGTAATAGGATTTCTCCCGGGATAATATCCATGACAAACAGCTCATGAGAGGCACCACGAATAGGAGCGAGAGATCAGATTACAGCACTGTTTCCGCTCCATGAACTAATGGACAGACACTTCTCACCCTGCGGTGATGCTCGGGGAATATTGCAGCCGACCTCAGGACGAAATTCATCGGCTGCAGAGCGACACTCGACCTCGAGCTGAGGGAAACACGACGCCATCCATCGCCTGTCAGTAGCATTAAAACAAGCTCTCACTGCGTCCCCTCCACACCTGAGTTATG
>NW_011338201.1:0-6594 GCF_000735185.1 Notothenia coriiceps
TCTAAAAAGGAAAATGTGGTGACATCAGATTTCTTTTAAACATCCTTTTCAAACAAATCCAACAACTTTGTTTTTTAAAGCGGACTACAAATATATGTAACATTGAGGGAACGTTTTATAAAGAACATCTTTAATGTGTTACCCCAAGAGCGTCCAAAACACGTCCTTAGAATGTTGCAGGCAAAACGTTCCACCTTTGTTAACATATCACATTAAAGGAACATTTTATAAAACACTTTCTGTCATCTCAGGCCTGAGATGACAGAAAGTGTTTTATAAAATGTTCCTTTAATGTGATATGTTAACAAAGGTGGAACGTTTTGCCTGCAACATTCTAAGGACGTGTTTTGGACGNAACTTGACATGTTTTGGTATGTGTCTGAACCTCTCTATAGTGGTTCATTAATAAAACAGATATTTCAACGTGTGCCTACTTTGTTCATGTACTGTTGAGGTTAATTTCAGTACGTGTGTGCTATAATGTATTTACAAAGTGTGAAGAGGAGGCAACTTTAGAATTGGGAACCTGTTCAGGTCAATTAGAGTCAAACTACTAGCTTATTAGTTATGAACAAGACTTCACTTTTAAATAGGGAACATATTCTTAGATAGAAATACCTAATTTTGAGTTATTTAGACACAATTGTTACACAAGAATAGATAGAAAAGTGTTATTATGGGAGAATTACTATTCTTGTGGTACTACTGCCTTATTAGGCCCACATTGAGCAGAGCATATTAAGACCAAAACTCATGTACAACAACATCCTTACTTGCAATAAATAAGCACTAATTAGAGGGTTATTGACGAAAAACTCTCAACTAATGGCTTAGTACTTGTAGAATATGGTCATGCAGAATAAGGCATTAATAAGTGTTTTATAATGACTAATAAAGAGCCAATATACTGCTAATATGCATGTTAATTAACAACTAGTTGATGGTTAATTTGTGTACCTTAATATAAAGTGTTACCCAAAGTGTTTATGTACTTCTCGTGTCCGCACTCTTGAATTTTCTTGAGAATGATTACTGTCGGTTCTGAACTATGAAGAAGAAAACCACATAAATAAATAATTGCATCTTTTTCATATAAATTAATGTATTTACTTTGACATGAAGAATTTAAAAGACGTTTTCATGTACCATCAAGGTCCGAAAGCTTTGAAGAAGAGAAGAATACAAGAATACATTTCTAGAGGAAGCACTGCTACAACCACAAGAACAGCAGCATTAACAGGTCATGTGCATGGATGCATATCAGAAATGTCAGAACTCCACAGTCATAATGTGTAATTAGGTAGTGGTAAAGGAGTCATGACCTTGGTTTGGACTACTTTGAGTGGGAAGTATGTCTGCTGCTCGGCCCTTCCCTAAAATGTGTGCCAACTATCAAATTTGCCCTGTGTAGAAAGACTGGACCTGAATAAATGTTCCTGCCACGGAGCCAATGGGATGCTGGAATGAATTAACTACGGACACAGGAAAGCCACTCCTTCGGGAGTGGCTTTGGAAGTAAAACTGCATTTCCAATGATTCTTTGGCATTTTCCCAATGTGGAAGCACATGTGTTTGCAGCAGCTGTAACATATATTTTTCGATGGCGAACAATGCTGACTAAAACAGGAAAGGCTGTAAATATTGTACTGGTGATTGACAACGACACCAAGCTACTTCACATATTTAATGCGTCTAACTATAAGTTACAAAAGTAAAGACCAACAGAATACCCAAGCAAGGCTGCTCACTGTTACAGAAGAGTTGTTTTGGGTGTTTATGGGTCATAACAAAAATCGGAGCAAGTCCAGGGTGTGCTCAAATGATGCGGAGCTGAAGCCAACGCAAATCCCCCAAAATACATTTAGCCATTGACTTTTGGATACATTTTTGACAAATGTGTTAACTAAGGTGTGGACTGTTTTGTAGCCACAACAGCAACATGTTCTCAGTTTGCCAAAGCTCTGATTTGCAATCGACTTTCTCACTCCCCTCACAACAACAGCCAATATTCATGGGTATAGTGTTAAGAGCCACATACCACAATGTCCAAAAGTAAAAATAATAACACCAGATATCTGAAAGGTGCTTTTGTTTGTATGTTAATCATTCAAGCATTCATGCCTCACTACAGAAACACAAATTATATTCAATGCTTTGGTTAAACACTTTTCCTTAAAGAAAGGTGCAGACATGTTTTACTACCACTTTGGAGCTGGTGTTTGGGGGGTATTTGGATCAAGTGTACATTTTGTTAGGGTTGAATTAAAACTAGACCCAGCATAGAACTGCAAGAGAACTCACTTTAGTGGAAAATATACTTTATATACAGTCTATGGTACTGGTGATCAAGGTTACAGGACTGTATCCATAAGCATTACTCTTGTCAAACACAAAGCTATTGGCAGATGGGACAACATGTGGACAGATACCCATATACATACACCCCCTTCCCCCATACATTCTTCAAAACTTAAACATGAGGTCCAGCTAAGACAATGAGTAATAAATTGAAGCCAGACATCACAACAATATTAACGCACATGTGCAAACTGTATCGATATTTGTATGTATGTGTGTCAATTTCCACTTCACTTTGTTTGTTTAGTTAACTTAGTATTAACTTAGTTAATAAATAGTCTAAGTTAGCTTGCACGTAAAAGTTAGTAGGTGAATGATTTCACAATATGAAAAGGCAATGTCATGATGTCGGCTAAACCTCTACCATGATATAAAGACATGTCAGGACACTTTTGTTTGTGAATCTGGGTTGTTATAACGAATAACAGCAGCACTAATGGAACAGTCTTTGTGTAGGTGGAGAACACACACACACACACACACTCACATACTCATACACTCACTCAATATTAAAAGAAAAACATCTTCTGAAGGCCTTAGCCTAGATAAAGACCTGCAAACCTCTGCGATACACAACTCATTGTTTCAACGACCCATGCTAGTGTTAACTCCCACCAAACCTTTCTCACAACTCTCATTTAAAACTCATTCCTTCACTTCCCCTCCACCCTTCCTGCCTCAGGCTGGCATGTTAAATGTTTGTGTGCATTCACCAGGATGCCAGCTTGCAGGCTTTACTGAAAATATAACGAGATGGAGATTGGGTTCAGTGTTTCCTACATTTCTCTCACTATACAATGAGATGTGATAATGAGGGTCAGCAGACCCAGCTAGCGGGGAACGTTCTCACAACTTTGGCTAACGTTACCTATTGGTTCTAACAAGGTTTTAAAGAAACGTTTTAATCTGATGTTCAAATAACCTTTTTAGGATGTTTATTTGTTCAAATAATGTTCCTATAAGGTTAACTAAGACATAACGTTTTAAATGCAACATTCAGAGAATGTTTTGAGGATGTTATTAAGGCCTGAGATGACAGAAAGTTTTTTTATAAAACGTTCCTTTAATGTGATATGTTAACAAAGGTGGAACGTTTTGCCTGCAACATTCTAAGGACGTGTTTTGGACGTTGTTGGGTAACACATTAAAGATGTTCTTTATAAAATGTTCCCTCAATGTTACATGATAACAAATGAAGAACATTTTCAAAGCAACATTCTGAAAATGTTTTCAGGATGTTATTGAGGCCTGAGATGAGAGAAAGGGTTGTATAAAATGTTCCCTCAATGTTACATGATAACAAATGAAGAACATTCTCCAAGAAACATTCTGAAATTGTTTTCGAGGTATGTTATTGAGCCTGGTGACAGAAGTTTTTATAAAATGTCCTTTAATGTGATTATGTACAATTTGAACGTTGCCTTGCACATTCTAGGAGCTTATTTTTTCTTGTTTTGAGTGTGTTTTTGTGTAACATTATAAGATTGTTTCTTTATAAAACCGTTCCGTTCAATGTTACTATGAGTAACTTTTTGTAGAGAGCATTCTCCAAGAAACATTCTGAAAATGTTTTCGGATGTTATTGCTTGTTTTATAAAGACGGTCGTACTGTTATGGCAAATATAAGACGGTCTGGATGGTCAAGCGTCAGATTATTCGTTAGACGCTTTAAAAACAAATTGTTGCTTGTTTGATAAAGGGATTTTTAAAAAAATGCTGCGTCACCCAATTTTCCTTTTGAAAAAAAACAAACAGCACGTAATCTATGGTCTGGTTAGGCCGATATTGCTGTTGGGTGCGATGTGTGAGGTTCCCAGTTTTATGACTAGTTTGTTTCGCATTCGTTGTTCAAGGAATGTTTCAGTGGACGTTTATTTGGTTCCATGTATTGTCTTCTGAAAGTCTAGGATAACGTTTTTATTATACATTTGAAATTGTTGTTGGTGTAGACCTTCTAAGATTGTTTTTGATTCCTTATTAGAATTTATGTTTTTGATAATCATTATGTTAGTAATCTTATGTTTTTACTTCTAAACTTTTCAGCGGGCTTTTTGGTCCAGAATGTCCTTCTGAAAGGTTTTTATTTTTTAGTTTTACGTTCTCTTATATTTAAAATTACTTATTTATTTTTTGATTATTTAACTTTTCTAGAGGATTGTATGATGCGTATAATTTAATAGTAATGTTTTCTTGTGTTATTTTATTTTTTTTTTATTGATGTGAATGATGGTTTCAATTGTCTTCCTTTATTTATATTCTTTTGTTTGTGTTTACTTGTTGTATTTAGTAGTGTATTTATTGCTCTCTCTATGATGCCTGGTGCCTCGCTTTTGTGTTGGTTGCTTCACTTACATGTACTGTGGTGTCTTTTTTGTATTATGATTATTATGTTTTATACTTTATATATTGATTGTTATCGATGATTTACTTTGCGTTTGTTCTTATTTTTTTCAAATCGTATTTTGTGTAAGTGCTAATAGTGCTTTGTTTGATACGGTTCTTGATCATGTTTATTTATAATTTATGAGTGAATATTCATGACGTTAGTTACTGATATAAAGTTTTTTTTTTATTTTCTCATGAGCTGTGTTGGGGTTTTGTTCAATCATTTTAAAATATGTCTTGATATGAGTGAGCTTTTACTTGGCTAGTGAAGATGTTAGATTGCTAACGCTCTTATATACTAATAATCATGCTATCGGGACGTCTCAAACTTTGGGCTAACGTTCACCTATTAGTTTATAGTTTAAAGAAACGTTAAAATTGATTGTTCACGTACCTTTTATAGGATGTCTTATTATTTGTCAACATTACATGCTTCCTACTAAGGTTTAGGTCTATACTAAGACATACGTCTTTAACTGAAACTTCAGAGGATGTTTGAAGGATGTTATTGAGGCTCTTGAGATGACAGAACGCTTTTTTATAAATGTTCGCTTCATGTGATAAGTCAACCCAAACGTGGACGTTTGCCTCCAACATTCTAGAGATGCTGATTTTGGCACGTTCGTGGGCGTAACACATTAAAGATGTTCTTTACAGAACATTCCCCCCAATTGTTAGCATGTTCATAACCGAGAAGAACATTGAAAGAATCATTTGGATAATGTTTCAGCGCAGTATTTTATTTTTTATAAGAATTTTTTCTCTGTGATGCAAATAGTTAACAGGGTGATGTCAACGTCATGATTTACTTGTAGTGCGGCGTTAGATACGACAGAGTGTTGCATTTGTTCGAGAAAGGGAGGGTTTAAAAGAAATCTGATGTCAGCACAGTTTCTGTTTTAGAAAAGAACAAGGGCACGTAGAATCCGATGATATTGATATTGCGTGAGTGACAGTATTATCTTGAATATTTGAAGGGTTAGAGTAACAGTGTTATGGAGGAACCTGTTTCAATTGGCTGTGATTTCCATTTTAAGTCACACTTATCATAGAATGTGTGTAACTTGTGCTTTTCCTGCACTTGAGTGAGCTTCTGGCCTAACAGATACCAAGAAGAGCCCTAGAGTCTCTCTGTGGTAGATTATCAACTGGTAGTGCTTGGGCAATGTAACATGGAGAATTCCCAGGATATTTCTCAGTTAAGCAGCTAATCTGGTGGTGGAGGATAATGGATTCGTGATGCTGCGCTACATGACCCCAAAGGAGGCCTTCAGATTGAGGTCAAACAGGTTACCGTAGGCCATGTCTTTATTGCTACTTTTAAATTGGTTATGGTGCATCGCAGAGAGCTGGATCTTGGAGGCGTGAAGTATAGTGAGTTTGCGTAGGAAGCCTATAGAGCCACAAGATCAATGAACTTATGGGTTGGTTGCAGTGATTCGGTGTTGCCTGTTCAGCCTGGACTATGATGGCTGGTGTTTGGGAAGTTTAATCAAATATGCTTCATAGAGGAAAACAGGGAGCTGTTGTGTGGATATAGATATTGGGATGTGTGAGTGATTGTTGGTGGTCTGTGTGAAGAGTTGGTTAGGGGACATGAGTATGTTCCTTGTCATAATTGAGTTTTCTTTCATGATCCAGAATTCTGTTTTGGGGGGTATTTTGCGAGTGAGGGCATGAGTGTGTACCGAGGAAGACACAGGTGATATCTGACACTGAGACTGTACACGGGCCTGGAGTAACGACAGATGGTAGGAGAGGCAGGTGTGATTGCTGACGATTCTACTGCCTGGTGGCCCGCCAGAGGAACGGAGTCCAATGATGACCGCTGCCACTCGGCGCGTTAGCTCG
>NW_011338202.1:0-2004 GCF_000735185.1 Notothenia coriiceps
TTTATTTGTATTAACTTGCACATCTCCAAACATTCTCTTCACTATTTGATCTGTTTTATTAGTTGTATGTCCTATATATATTCATGTTGCTCTGCTGGAGGAGGACTTGAGTTTGTCATTGCCACATCTACCCTGTAGCTGCTGAGCTGATGGTGAGAGAGACTTGGATCTTGATTCCCTGCTCAGGGTAAATGTGAACATGTTTTCTGTGTCCCTCCAGATGTGGACGTGGATAAGCCGGATGAGAAGTCCATCATGACGTACGTGGCTCAGTTCCTCAAACATTACCCCAACCCTGGGCACTCTGAGGCGGACGGCCAGCAGGACGAGGTGATCACTGATTATATTATACAAGATTCTATTACGACATCTTAACATTTGGGAACCGGTGTGTCCACACTTTATTCACAGAGGGCCGCATACAGACACATATACGAGGGGCCGGGCCGCTCACTAGTGGTGTATTGCTTCATAAGTTCAGTTATAAGTTGGAAAAGACAATCAAATGTAGGTCGATTAGGCTTGATACATGAATATGCTTAAAGAAACAAACAGCTCCCAGCTCTCCAGAGGGTTCACTTTATTCTGTCAGCAGCTCCTTGTTTAAAACAGAAGCTTCAGAGTGATCATAATGAGAGGAAATATGAAGGGTCTATTTCAAGGTTTGTCTTTAAATAAGTTATTGGGCTTTTTTCTTATCAATTTATTTCCAAATTGAAATGACTGAATTTATTTGAAAAGTGGTCTCATTAACACATGAACACTGTGTAATACATTTGAACATATATATTTAAGAAGTACAATATAAGACAAGTACACGTTTATTATACTAAAGACATTATTCTTTTGAATTTGCTGAGGGTCCGATTCAAAATGGTCTGCAGGCCGCATTTGGCCCCCGGGCCGTAGTTTGGACACCCCTGATTTAGAATAAAGTGAGTAGTTCAAGGAAAGTTGAAAAGTTGAAAAACTGATGAGAATTTCTGTTTCTGTAGTTTCTCGCTGTAATAAATAGTGATCTAAAAAGAAAAGAGAACATGCATTTCAAATGTTCCTGTGAGTTACGGCTCTAGAGTCGAATCATCTCCCTTTATTCAGAGATCAACGGTCTCTGCGCCTGCTTTTATACTTTATCTCATAAATCACAATCATCACCTCGTGACATCAGAGGTGAAATCATGACGTCGTGACCTCAGCGGTGAAATCGTCACCTCGTGACCTCAGCGGTGAAATCGTCACCTCGTGACCTCAGCGGTGAAATCATGACCTCGTGACCTCAGAGGTGAAATCGTCACTCGTGACCTCAGCGGTGAAATCGTCACCTCGTGAGCTCAGAGGTGAAATCGTGACCTCAGCGGTGAAATCGTCACGTCGTGACCTCAGAGGTGAAATCGTCACCTCAGCGGTGAAATCGTCACCTCGTGACCTCAGCGGTGAAATCGTGACCTTGTGACCTCAGAGGTGAAATCGTCACCTCGTGACCTCAGCGGTGAAATCGTGACCTTGTGACCTCAGAGGTGAAATCGTCACCTCGTGACCTCAGCGGTGAAATCGTCACCTCGTGACCTCAGAGGTGAAATCGTCACCTCTTGACCTCAGAGGTGAAATCGTCACCTCGTGACCTCAGAGGTGAAATCGTCACCTCGTGACCTCAGCGGTGAAATCATCACGTCGTGACCTCAGCGGTGAAATCGTCACCTTGTGACCTCAGAGGTGAAATCGTCACCTCGTGACCTCAGAAGTGAAATCATGACATCGTGACCTCAGCGGTGAAATCGTCACCTCGTGACCTCAGCGGTGAAATCGTCACCTCGTGACCTCAGCGGTGAAATCGTCACCTCGTGACCTCAGCGGTGAAATCATGACGTCGTGACCTCAGCGGTGAAATCGTCACCTCGTGACCTCAGCGGTGAAATCGTCACCTCGTGATCTCAGCGGTGAAATCGTCACCTCGTGACCTCAGCGGTGAAATCATGACGTCGTGACCTCAGCGGTGAAATCGTC
>NW_011338203.1:0-3367 GCF_000735185.1 Notothenia coriiceps
ATATTAAAACACACTGATATAGAGAGGCGAAGTCCCGCCCATCTACTTCCGCCCCATGGGACCTTATTTCGGAAAAATTATGTATTGAAGTCAATGGAGAGAGAAGATTATCTTTCGATCCCGTTTGAATTGCGCCATGAATTACACATATGATGTTTGTCAATCTTAAAAAATAATTTCCATGTCAAAAAAGTCACAGTTTTTCGTAAAACTGTTGAAATATAAGACTACGAAAAATACGCAACTAGAAAGACTACAAATCCCAGAATCCCGGTCCCGCATGCTGGCTCTTAGGAACCGACTAACTCCCCTTGTGTGTGTGTACAGCTCTTAACATGCCCAGACTTGGAGTGATTTTCACCTCTTTTAATACTTTTCGCCTCATTCTGAAAGAAAGAAGTGAAATGTGCCAACGTGACGGCCGTCTTGGTGTGTGGTGCGAGACGGGAGATGTAGTTCATTGAGCGGTTTCACACAAAAAAAAGTGTTACTTCACATTTTTACGACACATTATTATTTTTTTGACTTGCAAAATTATCTTTTAAATTGACAAACATCATATGTGTAATTCGTGGCACAATTCAAACGGGATTGAAAGATAATCTTTCTCTCTCCATTGACTTCAATACATACTTTTTCCGAAATAAGGTCCCGTGGAGCTCCCCTGAAAGGGAGGGACTTTGCCTCTTTATTGGGGAGGACCCCTGTAATAGAAATCTGCAGATATGTACCTTATCTCTTACTGTACATATCTGTGTGTGGTTCCCACCTTTAAACATCTCCATGGTGTCCAGGTTCCTCAGGACTCCTCGGGGAGATCTGGCAGCAAGGAGAGCCGCTTCCTCATACCGAGCCGAATCAAAGAGCTCAAGAAACCTGTCGGAGAGAGAAAGGTGATTCAGAGAGAGAGTCTGAGGAGTTCAGATAAACTGGTCAGGATCGGTCTGTGAAGGCAGCACCTGTCCAGGCGATCTGCCAGGAGAAGGGACTCGTCAACACCGGTCGGCTCTTCGTGCTCAAACAGTTCAGCGTTCATGCCGCAGCCGTCATCGTCCGTCACTGCAGGTTTAATGTGTTAAAGTTATAAATAATGTGAGACATTTTTATTTTGAGTGATGGCCAAGAAGGGACACAAGATTATAGCATTCTGAAATATCAATGCAGGGTTTGAGAAACAAGGTTAATTGTTGCAGAAATACCTTTTTGGAGCAGTAAAAACAGACGGAAATGTGATTTAATAAGTGATAAAATAACACTGAAACATTATGAGTTGTTGCCTGAAGAAGCAAAGAGACCATATTGAGATAAAATATGAGATGCTAATGGTTTTAAAATCCTCTAAACAAGTGTTTTTGTGTCTCACCGCTGGTCTGTCTGGCATCTTCCAGAGTGGAATCCAGAAGTTCCTCCAGAGAAACCTGCTGCTTCTCAAACTCCCAGCTGGACAGACGGTCGGACACCAACCTCAGACTCTTGTACCTGCACACAGACAGAAAGTACAGAAACATGGTCACTCATTTGGAGAAAATCAACGACACAAGCCTCCGTTGGGTAGAGTGAATGTGTGACGGCTGTGTATGTTGATTTATATTAAGCAAAATAATGTATTCTCGTGCTTTAAGTCCATGCTGCAAATAACTACGGACAGACACAAAATGACTAAAAACAGACATAAAATGAACACAAAGAAAGACAGAACAGCTACAAAGAGACAAATAAGTACAGAGAGACACAAAGTGACACAAACAGACAAAAAATGAATGTGTTACAGTAAATGTGGCAAATGTAATCTTAAGAAGATCCATACGGACCCGTTGACAGTTCTTTACCTGGTCTTCAGTAGGTAGTTTTCGCTGCTCAGCTGGTCTCTGTGGAGCTCTGCAGCCTGCAGCTCAGCGTCCAGCTGGGCTTTGACCTCCAGAGAGACACCGTCACTCTTCCTCTCCAGGAGAGAAGCTCTCTGGGCTTCCAGATGCTCCAGGTGACCATCCAGAGCCTCAGGATCCTCGGAGTCAGCCAACGTCAAACCTGGGACATGAGACATATGTGGGGTTTATTGTATCAACTCACGCTAATGGGCCTACAACATCTCCTGCAACAGACTGAGACTACGTTTACATTTAGCAGTCTTCATTTTCAACTGCAATCATCAGTTTCAGTAGTACCAGGTATCCATGTGCTCTGCTCTTCAGAGGATTTGTGTCTCTCCATCTCATCTTGAAGTTCTGCTGTTTCCCTCTGAATGACATAGATTCTGGAAAGAGCCAAAAGCATTCAGAGAGCAGCAGCTACATGACAATCCTTCATGCACATTTCATTGTAAAACATTGCCATTATATCAGGGATTGTTTTAAATAGTTAAAGATAGGGTAGGTAAAAAAGGAGAAACCAGCTCGAGTGCGCTGGAATTTGAAAGTACACAGCCGAAAAGAATCTGCCCCTTCCTTCAGACTTCCTTACAGAGCCCCTCCTCCAACACACACGAACGCGCACATGACCAATGAGGGCACGAGATACGTTTGTGCACAGATGGAAGGCTGACAGGCAGGTAGGCCATCCAGTGATTTTAGCCGGGCCGGCTCAGATGATTGGTCGTGCTTTTTACAGCTCCACGGCTTCCACAGATGACATTTTTTTATGTACTTATTGTCAAAGCATTTAATGTATTCATTGCTATCGGGATGTTAAGAGCATTCCATGGAATATAACAAAAAGTGTTCCTGAAGTGAATTACCTACCCCACCTTTAAGCATGATATTTGCTTCATTTAAGGTGTTTCTAAAGTTGATCATCCACCGTTGGAAACCACTCAGTTCAAATAACTAAAACAATTTATCATCACTTGTAGTTAGAAACTTTTCAGAGCTGTTATCTAAAGATTGAACCCTCACTGGCCTTTAGAAGAGTAAGAAGTGGACCAAACGCAGCACCCACCTCTCCCTCAGGTGGGCGGCTCGTCTCTGGCATGTCATCAGTGATATTGGATCTGACATTGAGGCTGCCATCCTCTGTTTAGCCGCCCTGAACTCATCCTCCCTTTTCTGCAGAGCCCGGACCACATTGTCGTACTCCGACTTTATGGTTAACAGGAGCCTCTTATAAGTCGTCGCTCGTCCAATCACCTGTCAGAAACAAGAGGACATCACAGTCTAGTGTCAGCAAGTGACAATACTACAGTGTAGAAAATACTTAGATTGTAGAAAACATTCAGCATCTAAATATACTTAAAGCACCAAAAGTAAATCTACAGACTATGCAGGATAATTTATATTATTGTATTATAAATGTTGATGTTTGCAATACTCCAATGTTGCAGCTGGTAAATGATTAACACTTAAATCAGACTTTAGTTCCACCTGGAGTAAAT
>NW_011338204.1:0-4069 GCF_000735185.1 Notothenia coriiceps
ATATGTAGAGAGAAGTTGTCAAAGGTGCTGCAGCCTTTACGCATCGAGGAACAACACGGGAGAGGAAGACAGCTGACGATCTTCAGTCATAATTCAATGGGGTATGTAATTTATTTCAGAAAACACTTTTTGTTATATTCCATGGAATGCTCTTAACGTCCCGATAGCAATGAATATATTAAATGCTTTGACAATAAATACATACAAAAATGAATCTCTGGAAGCCGTAGCGCTGTAAAAAGCACGACCAATCATTTTGATGGCCTACCTGCCTGTCAGCCTTCCATCTGTGCACAAATTTATCTCGTGGCCTCATTGATGATGCGCGTTCGTGTGTGTTGGAGGAGGGACTCTGTAAGAAAGTCTGAAGGAAGAGGCCTATTTTTTCCGGTTGTGTATTTTCAAATTCTAGCGCACTCGAGCTGGTTTCTCCATTCTTACCTACCCTACCTTTAACTCTTTTTAGGGTGCAGCTATATGTTTTATTTATTTCAAAGTGGGCCCATTTTAATATTTTTTTTCCCTTCAAATGTGCAGAGGACTCCCCAAGTGCTGTGTTTAATTTATCTTAAAGTAGGCCTGTGTATTATTTGTAATTCTCCTTATAGGAGTTCTTTCTTTCTTATTAGAGGTTAACAGTTGTATATAATGTAATAAAATAGCCTAATAAATGCAAAAGAACTGTAGTTATTGTCTGATATAACAATAAATACAACTTTATTAGCTATCAAACTATGAAATATGTTTTGCGGCTCCAGACAAAAAAAAAATTGGAGAAAAAGGAGCAAAATGGCTCTTTTGGTCAAAAAGGTTGCAGACCCTTGGTCTAGGCCAACAGATTAGTCACACCCTAGCTGTTATCTGAACAGCTCTTTTGATGGCATCGCTTCATAGGACACATCCAGCCATTCAACCAGGCATTTGTTGTACAAGCTTTTGACATGGTTGTCCGTTAAGCTAGGGTCCAATTTTTCTGTGTGTGTGCAGATGTTTGTGTCTGCTGTGGCAGAGGGCTGCTGATGTTCTGCTAGGCCTTTGCACTCCCAGCCCTGTCAGGATGGGAGGTTTGCTCAAATCTTCCTCCCTAGATTGGGAGTTCTGGCAAGGAACATCCCGTCCCAGGTTCTCCCTCTCTCTGCCTGACAGGCCTGTTTTCTGTCAGCGCTGATTTTCACCCTGCAGTCCTTAAGAGGAGAAGTCGGGAGAAACCATGCCCATGTCCAGGTCATATATCAAATGGTTCTGTATTGTGCAACACACATTCTATACCTGACCCTACCGGACCACAGTTTTTTCCAAGTGCGCTCTAAAGAATTTAGATGTAGTCATTCATCTTTAGATGTTTGGGTTATCAAGTTGCTGCTGAACACTGCACTACACAGATTTGTAGGAATGCTGGTGGATCTAGGGCTGCCTAAATGATAAGCAATGTGGGAATACAGCGGTGGTTAGAGCGGCGATATGTTGTCAATATATTGTTTCATAGAAACATAACCCATGTGCAGCAAGATAATTTATGATAAAGTGCTCCCCTGCCAGAAACACACGTTTGGACTCACACTCTTAGGCTACAGATATTTGGGGGCCATGGCGGGGCTTGCCATAGATTCAAACTGGCCCAATCCTCAGATTAGAGATTGTTCAGTCAGGCCGACTAGACTAATGTATCCAGCTATAAGGTTTCCCACAGGAAACTGCTGGGTAGACCTCAGACCCTTTATGGTAAAAATAATGCTCTATAAATAAATAATAAACACAATGTTTATATTGATATAAAACCTAATCATTTGCACCTGACCCCACCCCAACACACCTCACACACGCATGTATGCACAAACACTCAAAAGGCTTAAAGGTGCCATGTCTGTGATTTTCAGAAAGGTCTAGGTGCTATATAAATACTGTGAAAATCTAAAGACACTTTCTCTGTGGAGAGCGCACACCTTTTTTCTTTTTTGAAACTGTGCCTTTGCACATTTCACTCTCAGGACGTCCATAAGGCTGTCATGTCTGGACTGTACAAAATATAGGTTCAAAGTACTACTACAGCGTTGTTACAGTCGTCAGAATACAGACAAAGGACCCGGAAACACTCACCAATCAGAGCAGACATGGATTTTTCCTTGAGGGTGTCTTAAAGAGAGAGGGGGAATACAGGTTAATCAGACAACAATATGAAAAAAGTTAAATTATAGCATATAAACATGTTTAATTAAAACTGGAAAAATAAGTTATAAACCTGAAAATAAGCATCTCTTTAAACATATACTGAGTATCCCCGGTTTAAATGCATGTTTTGATCTTGTCTTTATTCGTTTTAAATGTTTTTTCTTTTTCTATATTAAATCAATAAACTAATTGTTCTGGCTTGTCCGTGTGCTGTGTACAGGTATGATGTAGCTCCGGAGAACATCATCTTGTACGGTCAGAGTATTGGGACGGTGCCCACCATCGACCTGGCTGCCCGCTATGAATGTGCTGCTGTTATCCTCCACTCACCACTCATGTCAGGGCTCCGGGTGGCCTTCCCTGACACACGCAAGACGTACTGCTTTGATGCCTTCCCCAGGTGAGTCTCACACACACGCCAGTATACATGCACACGGTAGCAGCGGCAACATTAGCAGTTAACAAACAAACGTACCTTAAATCCTGCCGTCACGGTTGGAAACACGACCAAAGTATGTTCCGACGTCAGAGAACAGTCTTACTGGTAAGCAGTGTTATTTGGGCACCTGATTTTCTTTAGTTTGAACTGTACAGGTGCATCTCAATACAATTGAAAAGTTAATTAATTTCATTAATCCCATATTTCTGTATTAAAAATCATTTTAATTATCGGATATTTTGTAATATTCAAATGTTCTTAGATACTGAATTTGGGTTTTTCATATGCTGTAAGCTGTAATGATAAAGATTAAAACAAATAAAGGCTTGAAATAATGTACATTGTGTGTAATTAATCTATATAATATACAGTATACGAGTTTAACTTACTTTACTTTACTTACTCATATACTGTCCGTCACGGACTGACGGGCCACTTCTCACTTCCAAAAATGTAAAAGAAATCTAGACCGCAAAATAATTAAACAAGGGAGTCCCTGTTTTTCCTGGCCAAGGACAGGTTCCTTGAACACAACACGAGCGTAACGTCACGTGGAGCTGTACACATGCCGCAGTTTTTGCGTGGCTGTTAGGGGTGGGCGATACCACAAAATCTGGATTCGATCCGATACCAAGTATTTCAGGGCCAGTATCGCCGATACCGATACTTTTTTAAATGAAAAGCGTCTTATGTACTTTCATATAGGGGGGAGCTGCATGACATGATTTTTGAGCTGAAAGCATCATAGACTAAATCTGAATTCATTTTCATGAATAAAGACAGGACAGTTTTTATAGACAAATAAACGTTTTACTTTTGCAAATTAAAGTGCAAACATGAAAAATAACAATACAAAGTGGCCAGAGTAGCGAACTATCTTCTTGCACACATCACAGTTCGCTAAGTTTGAATTGCCAGTTGTGAAATTGCTTCACACAACGCTCCTCTTTCTCTCAGCCATCATGCGCGTGTGTGTGTTGCACTCGCGAGTCGCTGGCTGCTGCTGTTGTCCTGCCCTGCCGGCTGCTGTCAGTCAGCTTGATAATCAGCGTTCAGGCAGGTAGCGCGCTGCGCGTGCGCGAGCCTCGAGGAGAGGAGGACAGCAGTGGAGAGAGAAGAAAAGTGCATACTTGTGTTCGTCTGCACATTGTTTTTTTTTTAAATTGACGAGTAGAGGAGACGGGGAAAAAAAAGTATCGATCCTATTGGCTCTAGTATCGATATTTTGAAACGTAACGTAATATCGGAAGTATCGATATTTTGGGATCGATCCGCCCACCCCTAGTGGCTGGGTCTTTAGTTGTAAGCCCAGTGGCGATCTGTTGTTATTAGCATCTGGTTAGCTAGCTATGCTAACGATTTTAAAGAGCTTTTTTCTATGACCAGGTAGAAGAGAGCTCTCTCCTGAGAGGCTCAGATAACCTCAGCTCAGTGAGGTTAAGGCACACCTTGATATGATCA
>NW_011338205.1:0-2921 GCF_000735185.1 Notothenia coriiceps
ACACACACACAACACACACACAACACACACACACACACACACACACCACACACACACACACACACACACACACACACACACACACACACACACACACACACACACACACACACACACACACACACACACACACACACACACACACACACACTCTCACACACACTGACATGCACACCCATCATCCGTGGCCCTCCTCCCGTGTTATCCCCCGTCTCCATGGGGATGTTTAATGAAGCAGACGGGACAGATGATGCTTCTCCCGGTGAAGAACATCCAAAGTTTCTCAAACCGGCTTTATGCAAGAACCCGTGTGACAAACCAATCACCAGAACATGAAATAAAACATTGTGTCTTTCTCAGCTTAGAGAACTAATCAACAGCGTATTCAGGTCCAGTGTCTCTTTCTCCCTGCAGCTGATAAAGAACAAACAGCGACACATAGCTTTCTGTATTATCTACACGAGAACAGATAGATTGTTGATAAATCTTTCATCACCCTCTGTCTGAAACCAGAGCCCAGTCTGCTCTGATTGGTTAGCTGGCCGGCTCTGTTGTGATTTGTCAACCGCTTAGAGATGTCCCGCCCCTTAGCCTATCACGTACAATGTGTTGGAGCGCTAACCAATAGAAAAGGGAGTGTTGCATGTTAATACAATAAAAAAAAAATCAAATAAGTAAATACTAATAACAAATAAGTACATCACGCTAAAAAACTTTAAGAAGCAGTATTTAAAAAAATAAACATACAAACTAATTTACTATTGAATTAGCCGGCAACGTCACATTGTAAATACATTACATGTAACTTGTTAGACGCTTCAATACTGTGGACAATCCCCACAGGAGCACTTTGGGGTGAAGTGTCTCAGGGACACAACGACATGCTGACTGCAGTGGGGTTCGAACCTGTGACCCCCTGATCCGAACACCAACGCACTAGTCCACTGCGTCACAGATAGAATAGATTGCACAGGAGTGTATACTTTTAGTTTTTACATGCAACGTTAATGCACATTACTCATATGGTAGATACTGCAGCAGAAAGTTGGTGTCTGTCTTGGCTCAAAATCAGAGAGTAAGAGTGTAAAGAAGGTTAGTTTGCTCGAGGGACGGAGGAGATAGGAGGAGACATTTTCTGATGTGGGTAGACACAGCCTAATGCAAAATGTACACACACACACACACACACACACACACACACACACACACACACACACACACACACACACACACACACACACACACACACACACACACACACACACACACACATAATTGAGTTGGATAGGTGGCGAGAGGGGAGTTGTTGTTATATTGCAGAAAACTAGAGAGCAGGATGTTGGAGTGAATCCAGACGAGTTTGTGTTTATCCGAGACCTTAAGAAGAGGAACGAGGAGACTCTAATGATCCCTGCAGGGAGACGGGGGGCTGCTGCAGGAAAAGAACAACAAGAAACCGTGTGAATGAATAACTGGGAACAATCTGAGAGAAGACAATCTCTTTTTTTCATTTGCTAAATTGGCGTCCTCCTGCGTGCATATGCTCAGGTCTGATCGAGGCATTTTGAGTTGATCAGTAAAACCCTGTTTGCTCACCTGTGATCCACCGACTGCTCAACAACACCGAGAATAAACAAACAGCAACCAGCGCTTTTTAATTAAGGATCTCTTGCTCACCTGCTGACTCTCACAACGATCCGCTTTGTCGCGTGTTCAGATCGGTGTGCAGGTGCATCTCAGCTCTGCAGGCTGCTGGTAGCAACACAGAAACCGCTCTGATCTGCAGGAGAGCTGATGAAGGAACTCTTTAAAATCCTTCTGGCAATAACAGGTCTAACAAGCAAAGGACGCAGTACAATATAAGCTAGTTTATTGTTACTTTGCACTTAATAATATAATGATATATGAACGTTTGTCAGTCAGCATGTTCTGTGGAGCTGCAGACAATGGACTTTATTTAGCACTCAACAATTATTGATTGTTTGTAGAGAAAGATCTAGTCATATAGTATCCTCTTTTATGGGTTTAATGTTATCCCTGAACACAAACTCTGATGTGAATGTACTCAGGGAGGTTTTTCTATGAACTACCAGCTTTAATCTGGATTTTAAGATCCTTTTGTACATTTCAAATAGAGCCAATAAGGTATAGAAAGAGAACATTAAGTCAAGTCGATCCTAAATGTGTTGAAGGAGGTTGAGACAGAAGAAGAGAAACTCCATCTGGAGGTATTTTAGCCTCTGCAGACCATTCACATGCACTAATGGCGCATTTCCACTACAGGGCCTCGCTCAGTATGGCTAGGCCTCGTTAGGCCTCGCTCACTTTCTGCTGCGTTTCCATTACAGTTTAGTAGCTGGAGCAGTAACTATAGCAACGTAGTGTAGGCGGAGCCGTGACGTCATCTTCAATGAGAACCACAGAAAACCAACATCAGCCGTTAGCGGTTAGCCCTCAGAGCTCACAGCTCCTCATATCTGTTCAGAAACTAGACAAAAGTTAAACAAGTCCAAACCACAGACTGTCTGTGTCATGGAGAATACAGTCACTGGTTTATTTCTGTCTGTAGGCCGTTGTTGTGAGTGTGGACGGTCGGAGCATATACTGCGTTAGCTTAGCTGATCTCCATTCAGAAAACACACATTTTAAAAGGTTTTTCTCCTGCCGTCTGTCTGCAAACTTGTCAAAGCATTAATTCATGGTTTTTACTAACCGGTATCAGTATGTTGTTACTTCGGCATCATTTTGAAACGTGTATTACAATTAAATCACGGTCAAATATGTTCATCTTGTTGTAGTTGTAGCCCCCTTGCCAGCAATTATTTTAGCATACTCAGCCCGGTTGTTGGCCCGGAAAGAACCTGGATTTGATGGAGAGCCAGAAAAACTGTTCAACAGTACCCGTTAGCCGGAACTACCCT
>NW_011338206.1:0-2073 GCF_000735185.1 Notothenia coriiceps
TAAATGAAACGACTAAACGTCATCACGCCCATTATTAGCCACCTTGAGCTTAGCGGTGGTGACGTGAAGTCATGTGACCGCGCTGTAGTTCCTTTATAGCCCAACATTAGACGCTTTTAGCTTAGCGGTGGTGACGTGAAGTCATGTGACCGTGCTGTAGTTCCTTTATAGCCCAACATTAGCCTTCTTTAGCTTAGCGGTGGTGACGTGAAGTCATGTGACCGTGCTGTAGTTCCTTTATAGCCCAACATTAGCCCTTTTAGCTTAGCGGTGGTGACGTGAAGTCATGTGACCGTGCTGTAGTTCCTTTATAGCCCAACATTAGCCGCCTTTAGCTTAGCGGTGGTGACGTGAAGTCATGTGACCGTGCTGTAGTTCCTTTATAGCCCAACATTAGCCGCCTTTAGCTTAGCGGTGGTGACGTGAAGTCATGTGACCGTGCTGTAGTTCCTTTATAGCCCAACATTAGCCGCCTTTAGCTTAGCGGTGGTGACGTGAAGTCATGTGACCCTGCTGTAGTTCCTTTATAGCCCAACATTAGCCACCTTTAGCTTAGTTCCTTTTAAGACATTAACTGTTTCCTTCAGGTGATTGCATTTAGACTTCACAGATTGTTTTTGATATGTGGAGATGATCCTGCTGAACAAAACAGGCTTTTTTCTGCAATATTTATATTATATATGGAAAAATCCCATAGCTTTTTGTCTAGGGAGCCCTTCTGGTGCTATCTTCCAGGTTGGCCTACAAAAACGTCACCACTCTATCGCAGTTCTTTCAATTGAGATTACAATTTCAGTCTGCAGAAAACAGTAATTTACATAACTGATGTGGCACAATGTGAACTCATCGGACATGTCCCAGACGTTTTGGAGCTTTAAAGCGGAGGTCAGAAGGTTCTTCTTTAAAAACGGAGCCCTAATTAGACGTCCTCGTATAAAAACAAGGGAAGGCCTGCTGAAGATGCCCACCACTGACAGTCAGACAGATTAATAGTGTTCACATTCTCCATTCCCCCCTCTCCAAACCGTAGTAAACCCAGCAGGTGGTCGAGCCCAACGCTGTCCTCCCTCCCTGAAAAACATCCACCTTAAACGATGGTTATTCATATTCATCCGACTCTTCCCATCCCCTGGTGCTGTGGGATATTGATATAGGTCTTATCTTAAATGCTACATTTCCCGTGGTGAGGGGACAGCTCCTCACACTCTGTCAGAGGGCCGAGTAAACACTGTCAGTCCTCCGCCTGCTGTTAGTTTATCTAGGGAGCGGAGAGTGATGATGGGCCCCCGGTGGGAACATCGTAGAATGGGTTGTAGATGCAAAGGAACATCATGTTTTCTACGATCGCTGATAGTGGATGCATGTATGCCACTTTGTCAGGGAACTGTATTTATCCAGGGAATGCTATTGGCCATTTTTCCACCAGCAAGTGCCATTTCATAGCGGATGATGGGAACGGGATGCATGTTTATTCACTGCACTAATGTGTGGTGGTTCAGTCACGTCATTTTTATAAACGTTCTTAGGACGTGGTTGTCCTGTTTTTTTGTTGCAGGATAAATAGGATGAAATAAAGACATTAAAGGGGACCTATCATGCAAAATGCACTTTTGTACGTCTTGTATACATGAACATGTGTCCCCGGTGTTCCAGGGAACTCACCAAGTGTCAGAAAACACAACCCTCTCTATTTTCCTCCATACCCAAATCTCTTAAAAAGTGGCTGCAACGGATCTGATACAGACTGATCCAGATCTGAACATTTCTATGACGTCACAGAAGTGGCGCTACGGCTATTGGGCCAACTCCACCAATCAGGAGGAGACAGCCACGGACATTGCCGTTGGAAAGCGCTGGAGACGCTGTAGTACATATGCCAGGCCTGTAGATGGTGCTGTTCTCACAGAATCAGCCCATGCAAAGACAGTGTTCAATTGAGCGAAATGAGGAATGGCTAAAATGCATGATCTGTTTGGTATTTTGAAAAATAAAAAGTATAAATATGCCTTATATAGGCTCATGTGACTGTTTTGTAGTTCCTTTATAGCCCAACATTAGCCTCCTTTAGCTTAG
>NW_011338207.1:0-2354 GCF_000735185.1 Notothenia coriiceps
TGAAGTCCACTGAGACACATGTAACATTTGTGATATTGGGCTGTATAAATAAACATTGATTGATTGATTGGTTGGTTGGTTGATTGATTGGTTGGTTGGTTGATTGGTTGATTGATTGATTGATTGATTGATTGGTTGATTGGTTGATTGATTGGTTGGTTGGTTGGTTAGTTGGTTGATTGATTGGTTGGTTGGTTGGTTGATTGATTGGTTGGTTGGTTGGTTGATTGATTGGTTGGTTGATTGGTTGATTGATTGGTTGGTTGGTTGGTTGGTTGGTTAGTTGGTTGATTGATTGGTTGGTTGATTGGTTGATTGATTGATTGGTTGGTTGGTTGGTTGATTGGTTGATTGGTTGGTTGATTGATTGGTTGGTTGATTGGTTGGTTGATTGATTGAACATGGCACTAACTGCTGGCTCTAACCCTGTGTGTTCCTCTCACCCGCTCCCCTCAGATCTCCTCTCTGCTCACCAGCGAGGTTCACTCGGTTCGTGCGGGGCGCCACCTCGCCACCAAACTCAACATCCTGGTCCAGCAGCACTATGACCTGGCCTCCACCACCATCACAAACATCCCCATGAAGGTAAGGGGCTTCCTGCCCTTCATCTTGACCATGCACATGCTTCGACTTCATTCAAATCCATTTAGACTCGTACAATCTTTTGCTAGTACACACGTATCACATCCAGAATGCAGTGAACCATCATTTTTGATTATTCCATTCCAGCCTTGACGCATTTTTTTTTTTTTTGCTTGCTTTATCTTTCCGTATGCGCCCGCCCTCACCGATAATTACCCATCCCCACTTTGTTTTATCTCATCTGCATGTTGATCTGACTGTGATTCTGCTGCTGGTTTCATGCTGTATTTTCTGTTTTGCTAGCCCACATTAAATGTTTGCGAACAGGTTAGTACTCTTGTCACACACACATGAAAGGGAGGGTCAGAGTTTTTACACCACATAGTGTACACAGTGTATGTTTGGAGCTCTGCTGTTGCTAGGCAGACACAGTGTCTTTTCATTTGTTTTGATGTGACAGTTGGTCTACAGATTTCTGGTGAGGCTCCAGTGAAGGACGGGGCAACTCTGGTCGGTCTGCTGCACACCTCAAATTCACTTTTTGTCATTAAAAACAAGCTTGGACTACATTGGCTCACCGATTTTTATAATATTTCTGACATAACTGCTCAAAATAATGCAGAGTTTGAATGTTTCATTCAATTGTTTCTATGTCCAAACTTCTCTGACCAGCGTTGCCTCTCCTGTGTGTTTTTAAACTTTTAAAAGTTATCCAAAGTTCCCCCTTGGTCTCTGTTCCCCCATCAGTTCCTACTCACTCCCCCTCTAGTGTCTTGTTGTGGTTCATTGTGCTGTCTGGATTGAACTAGTTTTAGTTTTAAACTTGACCCGTTATATGTGTAATGATTCCCCCTTTAGTCCATCTAAAACTTTTATTTTAGGTGTAGAAAGTTTTCAAATTAGCTTCGAATCAGCATATTAAGCATCAGGCCCAGTATATCAAATCTGGTTTTGGAAATATATAATTTATGTCAACAAGTATTTAGCTAATTTAAAGACTCATGCATTCAACACTAGTCCCTGATGTGAGTAGAAATCATATTTATTCACCCAGAGAGCTTCTTTTGTTTTACTTTGTTCATTTTCATTTACCCTTCGGAACATGAAATCAGCAGTGTTATGTGTGTTTGACCCTGTGTTTGTGTGCGCGTGTGCGTGTGTGTGTTAGTTAGCACATTAGAACAGCTGACACCCCACTCACCTGTATGTGTTGTTGTTTCTGCGGATGTGCAGGAAGAGCAGCACGCCAACACGTCGGCCAATTACGACGTGGAGCTCCTGCATCACAGAGACGCTCACATGGAGTTCTTTAAAAGCGGTGAGAAGTCTTTACGACATCCTGCGTGTGTGTGTGTGTACATGTTGTATTCATCCACTCGTCCTCAGAAATGAACACCTAACATGTGACCCTTTGTGTGTTGCAGGAGACTTGCATATGGCCGGCAGCAGCACGAGAGAAAACGGACTGAAGGAGACGATCACACTGAAGTGGTGCACGCCCCGAACCAACAGCATAGGTGGGAGCAGCTGGAGGTCATGTGTGTGTGTGTTATTTCATATTAAGGTTTTTAAAGGTCCTGCTGCGAGGAGCGGACAGTGAGAGGGCTGGGTTCATATCCTGCTTGCTGCGTGGGGTCTGCGAGACATCGTGAATGGACGTGGAAAGGGGGAGGGGGTGGTGCTGAGGGGGCTGCAGGACCCCCATCCATTCCCACATCCACACTCTGCAGCTTTGGGGACAGAGCCTTCTCAGTGGCAGCTCCTAGACTCTG
>NW_011338208.1:0-2621 GCF_000735185.1 Notothenia coriiceps
GATACATTATGATGTGATATGATGTGATATGATTTGATATGAATGATAATGGGACACATCAACGTCTGCACTCACAGTGCCACGGACTGTAGGCTACGTAATGTTACTTTGATCCGGTTACTTATGTTGTGGCAGATATTTAAGTAAGCTTTCTTAACGCTAATGTTATAATAGTCAGATTGCTCTGAAGATGGGAGGTGATATTCTATTCATTTTCACGTTCACACAGTCAGTGGATTTTTGCCGGCCGTCTTTCCTGCAACAGCAGTTTTTCTGTATTTCCTTTCTCCTGTAATATGACTTGATCGCTTTAAACTCCGCACACGGAGCTCTGATTGGTCAGCAGGCGGTGCTTTCACTGAGTTGAGCTCTTAGCCTGCAACCTAACCTGCTCCGGACTATGTTAGCCGCTCAGCACCATGGAGATCTAGCCCGCTAAAAAGAGAATCAGCGTCGTAGGACCGGAAACCCCGGGTTTTCCCTGAAGTTAGCCGGCTAAGCGAAAATCCGGCTTTGTCGTACAGGCCTCAGCTCAGCACAAGACCAGCAAGAAAACTAAGTTTGTGAGAAGATGGTGGACATTTGGAAAGAGAGAGATGGTTCACTAATTATTTTGCCATCACAGACTTATTTAAAGCAGTATTTTTGACCCTACTCGCCAAATCATCAAGTTAGACACTCTGTCCAGATTTATTTCTCTGTCCCCTCTGCAAAACATCTATTGGCAGAAGAGCGTTCATGTTCAAAGCCCCAACAGACTGGAATACTTTACCTGCTGCTATTAGATCTCTTGCATCATTGGGTATGTTGAAACATGCATTATCATCTCACTTTCAACTGGCCTGCACTTGTCATTGATTGAACTGATATTGCTGAAAATTATCTGCTCGACTGTCTCTCAAATTGTAATGGGGGAGGCTGTGGCTCAGTGAGTAGTGTGCTGGACTTCGAATCAGGGAATAGCAAGTTCGAGTCCCACTGCATGTCGTTGTGACCCTGAGACACTTCACCCCAAATTGCTCCTGTGGGGATTGCCCACAGTACTGAGTATGTAAGTGGCTTTGGATAAAAGGATCTAACAAGTAATATGTCATGTAATCTAATACAGTTCTGGGTTTTAAAACTGGCATATAAGCACTAATTCGGGTGGAAAAAGGTGTATTAAAGGTTATTGTTTGAGTATTATTCAGTATTTATTTTACTTTGAGAGTTTAAAAGGAAGACTCAATGAGAGACACATTAAAAAACAATTAATCGTCAATTTACACTTTTTATAAACCAGGGATTGCGGTGCATTTTCGCCGTCACACACGACACACCCCCACGAAGACATACTCGTCCACTGGCACAGGAAACAACTCGTCCACTGTGTTTAAATCTCTTGCATTTAGCACTGATTCTGGTGAAATTTACCCCCCAGGATCTGGAAGAGGTGCGTGACGATGTCCTGCACGGCGGACGGATCGCTGCACTGCTTCGCCAGGTTCTGCATGGCCTGCACCGCCTCCTCCGCCAGCTGCACGTTGTTCGCCTTCAGCTGGCCTGAGACACACAGCACAGACATATATTACAACACACACACCTTCAAAATCACACCCTGATGACCGCTGAGTGCATGCTTCAGGGATTTGTTCCAGATGTAAACTAAACTAAATAAACGAGCGTGTTTTGAGGTCTTACTTGCGATGGCTTTTCCGATATCCATGGCGTACTGACTGAGGTCCAGAGTTAGAGCCGAGATCAGGCAGGAAACAGCTGGAGAGAAACCAGAACATGTTCTTGTTAGTACTGTCGATGATTTAAATAAAACAATAACAAATCTGTGATAAGTCATGTCACGTGGAAATAGTTGCTGCTCGGTTTAAGAAGGCCCAACGCTACAAATCAATGATTTCAGTAAGCTGAGGAAGTTTGGAAAGACTCAATCTAATTCTGGTTCCCACTCCCACTTTCCTCAGCATATGTTGTACATGAGAGTGAGGATATTGATGAGAGCTGATGAGTAGCAGGAGTGGAACAGTTTGTCGACCAGGTCAATTTTAAGTGTTTTCCAGTGTTAGAAATTAAAATCAATGTTGATATGGCGTAATTTGAATTAAATACACTATTTAATTTAAATCAGTTTTATTCTGAAAAACCGGAAGTTCACACTATTAACTTAACACTTTTATTCTGAAAATTTTTCATTTCCGGTTAGCATTAGCATGTGGCGAAATGCTACGTTTTCAAACCGTGAATCGAAGGTGAAATGACATGTGATGTTGTACACTGAGCACACTGGGATTAGCACTCATTTATTGACGCTGAATAACGTTTATCAGGGAATGTTTAAATAACCACAGACACCAGAATGATGTAAATTAGCAACAGAAAAAGGCAGGAATTGCATTGGACCCGCCCCCGACGACGCCGGCCAATAGGAGAAGACCTCAGATGACAACAGGAAGAGCAAGCCAAGAATTGACCTCTTCTACGGTTATGGCTAGAAAGGATTTGTCTTGTGTAAAACTCTCGCGCAAGTTTGGCTGAATGTCACGTGGCTGAATGTTTACTTTTGGCAGGCAGCCTTTCAGTTACGATCGTGAACATCAGTTGGCCACAGCAAATGATGGTGAGAAGCT
>NW_011338209.1:0-6503 GCF_000735185.1 Notothenia coriiceps
ACCTTAATGAACACACCTCCAAAACCTTGGGATTCAATACCCGTAAAGCACTGCTGCCGTAGTTAAGATCAACCGATCGTGGCGACCTCCAATATGACAGAGAATTCAGCAACAGAGTTAGCTTAGCTGCAACTTACCTATTGTTCTCTCTGGCGTCTCTGCAAGACTCCGTCAGGGATTGATCCTCAGCCAAGGAACAGGACACTGGAGTCAAACTGGACTCAGGACTCAAGCTACGTGGGAACAGGTTACATTGCCGTCTGAATTGTCACCTATTCAACAATAATCAGAAGGGCTACATGGACTTTAGTTTCCTCTCACAAATGTGAACAGGTCGTTTTATTAAAGTTTCACAAGTTATAACACCACAAATCAATAAAAAATGAAATGCGTTTTACCCAGATACATATTAGAGAGTGCATCTCCTCGAAAGAGGAAGTGCGTATTGCATTATGGGTCTTTATGAGCATCCGTGTCAGGATTTCTGTTATACATCCTGATTATATTGCTAAAGCATTAAACTATACGATACATGACTATGGCATTCAGAGTTTTAGAACAGTTTTTAGCATATTTAAGCTTTATATAGTAAAATACATTGTTCCATTTTCTTCCTCTCTTCAACACAACTCACCACTGAAATAACTGATATTACTGTAAATCACATCAAACAACAACATCTAAAAGGGGGCTGTGAAGATTAACAAGGAGCTATTCCAGAGGGTCAGACTGTATCATGGCTACGAAAACCAAGACTTCCAAACCAAATTTTGCCAAACATTAAACAGCTTTTCTCAGCTTCATCTCTGGCCTTCCTTGCCGCCTCTTCTCTTATCTTCCTACTCTGCTCCTCCATTTCTCTTTGGCGATCTGCATTTAGCTTTTGCAACCTCTCCTTGTCATCTTTGGCTTCTTTTAATTCTTTCTCATACTTTTTTGCCATTATCTTGTCCATTTCCTCTTCTTGTTTGCGTATTTCCTCTTCTCTCTCTTCAAGGATTCTCTGTTTCTCCTCTTCTATGGCCCTCTCTGCGTCTTGGAACATTTCAGTGGTGTAATGGCTTCCTCCGTTCTTCTCTGATATCTTTCTGATCTTATCGAGCAGCTCTCTGACCTGAGAACGATCCTTCAGGTCATTATTGAAGACGTGGTACTGCCCGTTACATCTGGCCACAAGTTCCTGCAGCTCTTCGCTATCCTTCAAGAACTCTTCAATAGGTTTCCCTTGGAGCAGATCACCGTGGGTAAAGAGAATCATGCTGTATCTGTCTGCTTCCTCTCCAAAGATTTCCTGAATCTTCTGCACTGTCTGCTTTTCTTCATCTGTGAATCTGCCCAGTCTGATGACGACCAGGAAGACATGGGGTCCAGGAGAAGCAAAAGCAATGCTCTTACCAACAACGTTTCTGGTCTCCTCTTCATCAATCTTGGTGTCACACAGACCTGGAGTGTCAATAACCTTAACTCTTTGTCCATCAACTCTACCAAAGGCCTTAGAACAGTCTACAGTACAGGATTCAAAAGAGAACTCTGATTTAAAGGACTCTTTTCCCAGAATGGTGTTTCCTGTGGCGCTCTTCCCAACTCCGGTCTTCCCCACCATCACAATCCGGAGTACCTCGTTATTGTATGTGTTTGATTTTGATCGGAGGGCTGAAAAAAATGAAGAAATATTTAACAATCTAGGTATTTATAAAAATGGTTCAACTACCAACATGAACAATGTTGACAGTGAGGGGGGTGGGCTCAAGATGCTTTAATAATCTAGAACATGTCTAGATGTCATTCAATTGATGTTTTTCATTTACTCCTGTAGACGCTATTCTGACCATAGAAAGCGTTTATTAGTTGGTGATGAAGGTAGAGGGTCTGTCAATCATGATGAACACAAATACTGGAAATGAATATCAAACTAAATGGTAATCTTGCCTGAATGTTTCACTTCTTAACTGCCTGTGTACAACCTGAACTGACATGGTGCAGCAGTGGTCTCTAGCTGTACATTTATTTTAATGAGAAAACATTTTGGACAGATAGTCACTACAACATGTTTAGTTTCTATCTTTCCTACTTCTACAAATTACCCCATTTTGGGCCTTTTCTTTTAAGGGTATAAGTTGCCTTTAGTTATAACCAGGAGCCCAAACAAACTTCTGACTGGCTACCCCTAAATATGTAGTCTTGTGAAGAATGTAATACAAGCAAGTAAAAGCAGAGTCACATTCTCAAAATCACCCAGGCTCTTAAAATGCTTGGAATATAAGAAATATTAATTTTGTTTTAACTGTTTTGATCTGTTCATTATTAGGAAATATGACAAGCTACATATCCATCTATAAATATGTATTTAGATAAGTTGCAATCATCATTAACAATGAAGTTTATTCACTTACCATTTTGGGCAAATCTTCTGTCCATAGTTGGTTCTGGAGGGAGGAGCTGGTCTGCTGCTGAGCTGAGGAAGTGAAGTTAGTCTGCAGCAACACCTCTTTAAATACAGACTTCATGAAGCAAACCACACCCACACACTGCTGACATCACAGTCTGAAGTTCAGCTACAGTGGGATGATTCTTAGATTAAAAAGTATAAATCCTTCCCTTAATAAACAGAACAATGGGAAACACAGCCTCATGTGTTCAGATTTTTTTCAATTGAACAGACTATATATTTGAGATATAAGCCCTCAATGCTCTTTACATATCAACATTCACCCATTCACACACATTCACACACATTCATAGAGGCAGAGGCTGCCATGCAAGGTACTCAGGGAGACTAACATTCACACACACTCACACGTTGGCCATACCAATTTGTAGTTAAGTATTTTACCCAAGGTCGCATGGACATGTAGAGCTGCATTTTATTTACAGTTTGAAGCACCTTCAGCAGTCTGCAGCTCTCAAAGTGTTTAAAAAGAAACATGGACGGTTGGCTTCAGCATTTGGCATAATAGTGATTTAATCTAATCTGGCTTCCTATTATTAAAAGCAACACGAGCATCAACCCGACGCAGTCCGCCATTGTTGTGGTTGTGAGCGGCTGGGAACACAACTGGGACTAAAAAGGAGAACCAGTTCAGAACCAGAAAAGCACGGAGCTAGAACCAAACTGGTTTGGTGGGAAGGGGCATGGATGTGTTTAAACTGCCATTTATTTCCCCTCTAGGTTTTCACGTTCATGTGATATGATTTTATTCAACCTCTTATTCAGGGTCTTAAATGATTGATACCCTTACTTTTCCCATTAGAATGTATTTTACTTTCACTTTTAGATAACTGTCCTCAGTTAACCCTGCTCCCCCCTCCCTTCAGCATTTACAAGAAATGCTCTCTGTTCTTCTAAATCCCTCAACAACCTGCAGACTGTAGTCAACACTTTGAACTGCAGCTCTCAGTCTCTGTTCATAACAGGATGTGATATTAAGCTGCACTCACAAGCTTGGAAACTTTCAAAACCTTCAGCAGGGTTTTGATATAAACACATTGTTCTTCAATTCCTTTGTAATTAAACTCATCCTGTTGAATCCTCATATAAACTTCAACTCAAAGATGTTTTGCTTTTATTGAAGATTGTAGTGTACGGTGCAAGGAATCCATTTTAAGTTCTGATTCCCATAAGGCTGTTCCCTGTGGAGCTCTTCCCAGCTTCAGTCTTCCCCTCCATCACAATCCTGAGCCCCTCATCATTGTATTTGATATCTGAGAAGAAGGCTGAACAAAATAAACTATTTCCAAAAGTTCAATGCGTTGGAAAGTTTCAATGCACAAACAGGATTTATTTTCAGACACTGACACACAGTCCAGATGAATGTGATTTTAGATGCTACTTTTATTGACTATTTATAGTTTGACTCCAGCTCCTTCAGCAGCTGTTGTGTGGGACTGATCCACACTGTTACAGCAGCCTGAACTTTGTCAAAGTGTTTTCAAAAGAAACATTGACAGGCTGATTCAGGATACAACATAATAGTGATTAAACTGACCATGTTCATTTATTTACTTCCTTTTATTTCCCCTCTAGGTTTTCACGTTCATGTGATATGATTTTATTCAACCTCTTATTCAGGGACTCAAATGATTTATACCCCTAATGTCTCAAATGTATTTTCCTTTCACTTTTAGATAACTGACCTCAGTAAACCCTGCTCTCCCCTCCCTTCAGCATTTACAAGAAATGCCCCCTGTTCTTCTAAACGCCAAAAAAAACTGCACGTACAGAGTGAAGTGAAGCCAGGCCTTTGAATTGCAGCTCGTAGTCCCTGTTGATCAACATCTCCTTATCTGAGGCCCTGATACTCCCAGTAGGGAGTGAGTCATAACCCCAAGTGAAGGAGTTCAAGTATCTGGTCTTGTTCTCAGCTGAGCCAGAAGGCAAAGCTCTCAATCAAACTTTCCATCCTTATCCCTTCCCTCACCTATGGTCATTAAGGTTGTCCCGGTCGGACCCGAATACCGAGTATGGACTGGTAGCTGGAGTGCCAGGTCACCCTCTGCCACCTCTTCAGTACTGCATGTGGTTCTGTTTGTGTATGTGATCATATCAACTATGTTTGTATAACGTACAAATAAAACCAGAATGAAATATGTAATTTCCCCTTGGGGATTAATAAAGTATCTCTTCTTCATGACCGGAATAACCAGATTGTGGATACAGACGGACGAATGGTGGGGAGATGGAGGGATAATCTCCACGCTGACCAGGGAGCGCCTTGAAATCACCCTGTCAGAGCTGGTTTGTGAAGTATTGAGAGAACAATGTTGTATATTCTTCACTCATTCTACTGGTTTAGTGTTAAAAACTGCAGCAGATTATTAATTTAACCCTTTTAGAAGGGAAGATAATGGTCATTTGTTCTGGGAATGTCATTTTTGAGCGGTGCTACTGGGTCAGGGTTCCCGTTGGGTAGGCCTTGTGGCCATCTTGTGGGTAATGATTGTGGCTGGGGAAGGCCCGCTGGGGCCTTATCACTTTCTGGAGGTTCTGGGGTTGATGGAGGTGCTGGTGGGGTTTCAGATCCTCTTTTTACTATTGCCATACTTCCTCTTAACATGTTTGTTAAGAGTGAGATTGGATTTAAGCTTTCCCGGCCCTGATTTAGTATTTCTCTGGGCCATTTCTGGACCCAAACTGTTTATTAGAGCCAGCGTCGCTGTGGTAAATAGCGAGATTGGCCCTACTACATTTTCGCTCCTTGGTTCCGGATCTACCGGTGTAAACCCTTGGTTTATCCCTGTCTGTGAATTGTACGGGGGTGGCCTTGCTGTCGGGTCTACACTTGTACGTTTTGGATATCCCATATTTAGATCATCCATCAGGAGCGCTAGTTGCGGGTCAAATTTTGGGTTATAGGGGACATGAATTATTCCACGAATGTCCGTTGCCTCCCCATGAGGTTACCTTTGTATGTTTTCCTCTTTTAGTGGCAGACTTTGTTGTGTTACTAAATCATTATAGTTTGTGTTTGAACGCTGTATTTCTCGCTGAGCGCTTTTGCTACCCCTTTTTATGGTTCATGTCAGTTTTGGCCGGGTTCAGAACCCATGGTCGACCGATCATGTAGCCGTTAACATTTGTAATGTCATAGACTAAAATCGCTACATGTGACCCGTTGTGACTGGCCAAACATTGTATCCCCATCTGGACAATTAATAGACAATAGTCCAGATGGCGCTGTTCCCAGAATAACTAACGGGTGTTCGGGTGAAATAATTTCATTATATTCACTCGGTCCAGCCTCAGACCGCAATCCAAAAATGGATCCGGTTTGGGACCTCGTTCCTACTGATATGGTTTTTTAATAGCCTACTGCTTGATCCCTAAGTGTGGTCGCGACCCACCCCGCCGTCTGTTATAATATTTTCGGTTACCCTTTGGAGGGGGCCCTATTTGTATTTTTAGCAGTAGCTCCCCTCACTCAGTATTTGTTGCAATATTATACAGGTATAGTTATTCCCCTCTGTCCGGTTATAATGGTACTGCTGTCCTTTAATCATAAACCATTACAGATTATGACAGTATCACCTCCTATCGGAAGATTTACTTATTAGTTTTTACGCTTGAGCTTTTTAACGGAAAGTTGCTCTCCTTTTTGTGATAGAGGCGTCTATTTTTTAAACCATATGTTAGACCCTCTACCGCAGAGGTCTTCAACAGGGGGTCCGCGGAGGTACTGCAGGGGGTTCGTGAAATCTTTGGTTGATTAGACAATTTTTTATATTTCTTAAATTTTTAAGAAATATAAAAAAATGTCCCACAAATTGAAATGTCTTTAAATGCACATTAACATGAATCCAACATATTGTAGCGAACGGAGAAATGGAGGCAAAAGACGTTATCTTTCAGTCAGCAATGCACGCATTCAGCCCTACACACAGTAGCTATCTCAAGATAGGCGCCGGTTCACTCACAGCAGGAAACTGAGGTTACCTACTGTAACCCCAGCTTCTATGAGTAAATGGCGCAGCCCTCTAAGGCTATCGCTATTGGGTAATCCCCCTGC
>NW_011338210.1:0-7070 GCF_000735185.1 Notothenia coriiceps
TGGTCCACTCCTCTTCAATGGCTGTGCGAAGTTGCTGGATATTGGCAGGAACTGGAACACGCTGTCGTATACGCCGATCCAGAGCATCCCAAACATGCTCGGACCCCCCCAGACCCCCCCAATAAAGCAAAAATGCACGTTTCAGAGTGGCCTTTTATTGTGGCCAGCCTAAGGCACACCTGTGCAATAATCATGTTGTCTAATCAGCATCTTGATATGCCACACCTGTGAGGTGGGATGGATTATCTCGGCAAAGGAGAAGTGCTCACTATCACAGATTTTTTCAGATTTGTGAACAATATTTGAGAGAAATGGTTATTTTGTGTATATAGAAAATGTTTTAGATCTTTGAGTTCATCTCATGAAAAATGGGAGCAAAAACAAAAGTGTTGCGTTATATTTTTGTTCAGTGTCTATGTACTACACAGCAAAAGTATTCTCCGTCGGGACTTCCTGCAACAACACCACGCCGTTATCTTGATTCTGATTGGCCAGAAGACATTATCAAAGAAGTTCTATTGAGAAGACGATCACTACGTGACAAAAGTTTTCAAAACCGTTTCTAGTCTTCGGTATTTCCAGACAAGTGGCTACTGAAATCAATCTTAATAACTGCTGTCTGTGCAATTTACTTCGCGCGAGTTGGCGGACTGTATTTTGATTACTTTAACATCATTTTTCATGGTGGGGCTAAGCCATTTCTTGGTATGGCTGTAGCCTACCCCAGCCATACCCTGGCGCTGCCACTGGTGGGATGTATGGGGCGGGCCATTCTGCGCATGCGTTAAATGCGTTAAATATTTTAACGCAATTAATTCCAAAAATGTATTACCGCCGTTAACGCGATCATTTTGACAGCATTAATACAAATATATAAAAAACATGTCTATGATGTGTTTTGCTCAAAATACCAAACAGATCATACATTTTAGATAGCCCTCATATCCCTCTGTTTCAGCCCTGTTAGAGAACTGCAGATTCTGGGTCAGTAGCTTCTGGCCCCGCCCCCTTTAGAGCACGCAGGCACACTGTGAGCTCCAGAGAGATGAGTGGCTGCTCTGCTCAGATACAGCTTAATGCTGCCGTGATTAAATGCCATATCATGTTCCAAACCACATCAAGGTTTATTTCTGAAACAGTATGGAGCTCAAATGGTTTTTCTCTTGCGGGTTTACCACAAGGTGAGTTCCTACTTTTTTACACATACACTCTCCAGTACAGCGTTAGCTCAGAGTGTTAGCGATGCTTGCTAATGTAAACAAAGACCATATTACGTCCAAAACACGTTTTGCATTGTTTCTGAAAGCAACGTTTCTGATAGGGCCGTTGGTGTAAAGCCAGCTCACATTTCCAATATTACGTCAGACCTTTAAAGTGTATACACACTCAGCAAGAGTGCTGAGTGTGTATAAACTTTAAAGGTCTGAAAAGTGTTATTATTAGTGATTAATTGTGCTCTAATTTTGTGGGAACATGTCTTCTTGTTGCCCAGGTTTCTTCTGGATCAGCGGTAATGAGATCCACTCCTGCAGCCTCCCTGTTGTTGCCCTGCTACAATGGATAATAGTGTTCAGAAGAAAAAGCCCATTTCCACCGCGCTTAATCTTTAAGAAGGTTGACTGTAGAGTAATAGTCTACGAGACATCAAACCTGCTCGGAATGAATGTGTCTTAATTTGCCTGCCTCCGTCCATTCCTAATAGAGAGGGCTTTGTTAGCTGTAGAATATTCTTTCCTTTTGCTTAGCAAACAGAACCAGATAGGTTTGTTTACCCGGTCTATTCCATTTAGGCCGGCATGCCACTCATCCATCTTAAAGGCTTTGTGAAGAACGAGTATGATGATACCTTCAGGGTGGTCGATGGGATGCTGGCTGAATGTTCACTATCAAATAAAGAACAAGACGTACCTGAAGTCTTCATTAAATATGCATACATCATAACAGTGATTTAAAGATGATGACCTTCAAATCTTTGTACCATGTTATCTGGCAAGTGGTACAACTCCTCTCTTAATCTAAATGAAAAACATGTTCCTTGTAACGCCTTAAACATGCATGCATCCTCAAAGGTCCAAAGATAATTTTGCTAGCTTGCTTATAAAATTAAGGTTTGCCTCATCTTGTTTTGTCTGTCATCGTTGTATGAATACTCCATCTGCATGTATTGTCTAATTAAAGATCCACTAAAGGTGTTCCAACTCCCCAGTTTCATTACCACTAATCACATTCCTGACTGTATGGCTGCATAGATATAAACACCTTCAAGCACCAGTAAACTTAAAACACAGCAACTGGCATTTTTCTGAAGCACAAGTATATTATTCATACTCGTGTTTCAAATACACCTTAATGACACGCTGAAAAATCTCAAGGTGAACAAGGAAGAATTATCTCGGGCTGACACAATTCCACCCAGTAAAGTTAAATCCCTGATCTGGATTCCAGTGCACAGCCAGTTCAAAGTCAGCACAGAAATCTCAGCAATATTCCTCCTGTGTTCACATTCAACGGTGTGTGTTGCTAATCTTCTTATTCCACTGCCAGTCGGATTACCTGAATGCTGATATGTTGAATAAACCTCCGTGTGTTCCCCTCCTCCTTCTCCCCTCGAGCTCTCTTTATCTTGAAGATGACGCCAGTAATCATTTAGCTGCAGCTGGTAGCACAGCAGCATATCCTGGAATTCCATGTTATATGACATGAATAGTACCTGAAGACACTCACATTCTGTCTTTTCTGCTGAAGAAGCTTTGTTTACCTAACTATTGAGTGAAACATTCCTGCAAACACTGATTATGCAAAACAAATAGACACACTTAGCACGGTTGGATGATCTACAATCATTCACTGTTGTGTTTGTTCTTTAAATTAAGTATGCACAAATAATTTGGAGTAGGATATTTCTGCTTACTTTAACCTTGTAGTGTTAATTATCGTAAAGCCTTGTAGAGTGCTACAAACATTTCTCCCCACTGCTCTGAAATGCCTGTCTGATTGGAGTGCAAAAGTTGTAAGTAGCTGATTGGAAGGCTCAGAGTGTATTGTAAATTGGCAAAGAAACAACCCTTAATCAGCATCCCCATTCACCTGTGCATGCATCCTCTTACACAAATGCACAAACAAACACTGGCCTTGTTCTTTCAGCTCCCTCTGTGCCCAATATCAGCCCTGAAAATCCATTTAACCTGGCAACGGCAGCAAGCAAAATGTTTTCTGTTAATTTTCTGTGTTCTGCTCTAGTTGGTGCAATGGCCAAATTGCTGCTCATTAGAAGAGATGCAGCCGCACAGTATTCTAGGTCCACCTTGTTCCTCTATGTATGGAAACAGACGTCGCTATTATGAGGAAACGCATTAAGGGGGGCCATTAGTGAGCTTCCAGTGGAGATACATCAAAAGCAGAATAGCATCACTCGTTCTGGCAGAGAGAGACAGAGAGTTTCAGTGTTACATTATTCTCTCCAGCGTCAACATAGCAGGATTAACATTTGTTTCCACTGAGGGCTAGCGGCTTTATGGCAAAAACACAAAGTTCTGGCATTATTACTCAAAGTAATGACTTCGCCATATTCATATGCTAATGCTTTTCCAAGTTATGAAATAAACACATGAGTTTATTTTTAGCAGCAATGCAGAGCAACATTCAAAATAGAAATGTCATTCAATTTGAGCTGCTTGTTACCGGATGCCTCATATTGCATTTTTATTTTATTTACTTTTTACACCCAATAAAAACACAAGTATATATTGGACTACTAAGTGTAACATGATGATGTTACACACTTAAAATATGTTTTTACAATGTTGGTTTAGTAAGCCGTCATTTGCATTTTGGCAATAAACACAAAGCAAAACCAAGGCAAATGTTTGCAGTAAGTACTAAACACCTTGAAATTCAGAACTGGTGATGGAGTGAGACATAGTCTAAGTCAGAGGATCACCACAGTGTTTGCAATGCATCCTGTTAAAGGCATTTTAACAACTTATCCAACAGCTTTTAAGACGTTTCACACAAAAACATACATTTTAATCTCATGGTGCCGCTAAAGGAAAAGTCAAAAGTACGTGTATGTATCCTCTGGGAACATTGGATGTCTCTAAATACTGTATATATACATATTTGTTCTATCTATTTGTCTGGCATATGTTGAGATACTGTACTTCTTGGGGTAGATGAAAAAAATACTGGTGGCCCTAGAGGACGAGTCAAGGGAACACAACATATGTGCAATAAATCCTCTGGGGAACATGAATGTCTGTACAACACTTCATAGCATCAAATCGGATGAGGTATTTGGGACAAAATGTTGGACCAACGGACAACATTTCAATCGCTCGCTCTGCTGCCAGAATGGGTCAAACCTTTATATATTTGTTCACCATGCTATCAGCCAATAATGTTTTGTCTTTTTTACCAGCTGAAGTGAAGAGAGCTCCATGTCTTTTCTGAATTAACGACTTCTACCCCACCCACTGGTTTGCTAAAAGGTCAGAGCTTCTTCTCCCATCGACATCAGTTAGACGTCGACTCAGTTGAGCTCCCTGTGAAACCAAGCTGCTGTGAGACGTTTAAGTTCCAAAAGTTAACTTTAATAAGCACTCTGCTGAGATGCAAGACAAACACATATTTGCTGATGTATACAGTTCGGGCAGCATGGGGGAAAATGTTTTATTTTCTTCGGCTTATCAGCCCTGGTGAGCATGCACATTTTACCAGCACTATTCACGCCTGGCTAAATGTTTAATTAATTCATCTCACCGTGACAGCTATTTAATATTGCAAACTTTCTTGAATGACGACAGGTGCACAATAAAAATATTCATATAAAAATGCTTTTTTGCCATATTTTAAGGCATAGTAATGGGTGCAAAACAGCATTCAGGGGAAATCCTACTTGTTTGGTTAAATCCTACTGACAGTTTCTGCCCACATCCTGTCTCAATGTGTTTTCATTGAATCACCGTTCTTTAAAAGGTTATGCAAAATCAATTTTTAATACCCCACCTACAGTTTAAGACTGCACATTCAGTTTATAGTGGACAAAGATTCCATGTACTAAGGCTGATATAGGTTGTGATTGTGTCTCTATATTCAAGTTCTGACAGATGGCGGTGCACACCAGATCAATGTATACCAGTGCTATACAGCAAGCAGTATAGAAAATACATCAGCATCGCAGCTGATGTTTTATTCAAAACTCCTGCAAAGAAAAGACCATGGAGTAAAAACATTTTGGTCGGGGGAAGCAGGAGGAGGAGTCAGGAGAAATGTGTCACTTTTTAATAATAATAATAGCTTAGATTTATATAGCGCCTTTCATGGGACCCAAGGTCACTTTACAAGGAAGAACAGGGCAAAACAAACATAACAAAACAAAAGGCAATCAGACAACCAGTCAGACAGACAAAAACAACAAATAGATTAGGGGCCAAAGGCCTTGGTGAACAGATGGGTCTTGAGGGCCCTTTTGGAGGCGTCAAGCGTGGGGGATGTTGCGGATCTCCGCAGGGAGAGCTTTCCAGAGGGTGGGGGCTGCCACGCTGAAGGCTCTGTCCCCGAAGGTTCGCAGTTTGGTGCGGGGGGGGGTAAGCAGGCCAGAATCTGAAGACCGCAGTTCAAGCTAAAGCCGCTCACTCGGTCCTTTGTTGTCCAATATCCTTTTTAAGGGAGTCAATATGGATTAAAGTGACAGTTATTTTCCTTTTCTATGAGAATGTTGCTCTTTGTCACAAACTCATATTTGACTTTGACCCCTTTCACAGCAGTATCTCATTGATAATTGTCAACACAATTATCAATTATTTTCGACCATGGAAATCAAACATGCTCATAGTTCAAACCGGCACAGATTATAAATGAGGTACTCATATGTGGATGTATTGCACAAGGGCAAACTTCACAAAAACCAACCTGATCTCACCAGGGCCGACACGCAAATATAAAAGATTCCGTGACTCCACCACGCAATGCGGTGTTAAGGAGTCGTGGAGTCACGCATTCTGGTGAGATCAGGTTGTGTCGCTATGTGTAAATCCACATGTTGCTATATGGCAGGGATCACCAACTACATTTGTCCAAGGGCCAAAATGTATCCAATAGACACTATCGCGGGCCAGCGATTTTTATATAGCCCAGAATTTAAGTTGTTGACTGAATACATGCTCTGAAAGTAATCAGAATACAGTTACAGTTACGTGTCTTAAAAAAGTAACATATTCAGATTACTTTTAGAATACTTTATTTTCCATAACAGATGGGTATGTATTGGTGAACAGGAGACACTTATTTTACTGTTTTAATGGCTTATCAAGAACTCAAACACATTTTGGTGTCATTCTGGCAGCTCTCTCATATGCACCCCGCATAAAAAACATCACCCGGACTGCATTCTTTGTACTGTCTTAAAACCTTTCCTTAGAATATGTTATGAATTGTAAGGTGTCCTTGGGTGCTTTGAAAGGCGCCCCTAAATAGAATGAATTATCATTATTATTATTATAACTTTTTCAAACTTTTTCCAGTCACTTGCCCCATGCATTCAGCAGTAGCAGGCCATTTATTTGATCCCTACTTGATTTTTGTATTCTGATTACGTAACGCCGTTACATGTATTCCGTTACAACCCAACCCTGCTTCTAGGCTACTGTCCCGCAGCTCCTGCCTCTCTGTTGGACTCTGTCGCAGCGGGGCAACTGCTGTGGTGCGGAGCGCATTAACCAGACTCTCACAACGAAGGATCACTTCTTCTTCAAGTTCAGGGAAGGTTTCGCAGTACGCAGTCTACTGGCCCGCAGCTGCTGCCTCTCTGTTGGACTCCGGTACTGCACCTTACTCACAAGACGTTGTAAAAAAAAAATGGGTGGGGGCCGAACGCAGTAACCACTCCGCCACAGTCACCCCCGTCGTGCGGGCCGGAGGAGAATGTCTGGCGGGCCGGATGTGGCACGCGGGCCGCCAGTTGGTGGTCACTGCCTTACACCATCGTGAAGATCAGAGAATCAATGGTGACAGCAGCTCGCCCAGTACATGAGATAACACGAAACTCCTCACACTTCAAACTGCTCCCACCT